>NC_041002.1:18524834-18824834 GCF_004193775.1 Glycine soja | reverse complement strand
TGCTCCTTTTTCCCAGAATCATCATGCTGACCCATCACGCACCCCATAGACTCGTCCAACACGGTCATGTATAGGAAAAGAGGTCTTCCTGTTACAGGTGGCATGAGCATTGGGGGGTTTGCGAGACTCTGTTTGATCTTCTCGAAGGCCTCTTGGCAGTCACTGTTCCACAGGACCGCCTGGTTCTTACGTAATAGCTTGAAAATGGGCTCACAGGTAGGGGTGAGTTGCGAGATAAATCTCGCGATATAATTCAACATGCCCAAGAACCCCCAAACCTGCTTCTCCGTGCGTGGTTCCGGCATTTCAAGGATGGCCTTCACTTTCTCGGGATCTATCTCTATCCCTTTTTGACTTACGATAAATCCTAGCAACTTCCCCGACTTTACCCCGAAGGTGCATTTGGTTGGGTTTAGTTTTAGTTGGTATTTCCGCAACCTTCCAAACAGCTTACGCAGATTGACAAGGTGTTCGTCCTCAGTCCGAGACTTGGCAATCATGTCATCTACGTAGACCTCTATTTCCTTATGCATCATATCATGGAACAATGCCATCATGGCACGCTGATAGGTTGCCCCAGCATTTTTGAGCCCGAAGGCTATCTCTTTATAGCAGAACGTCCCCCATAAGGTGACGAAAGTGGTCTTCTCTACATCTTTGGGTGCCATTTTTATTTGATTATACCCCGAGAAACCATCCATAAATGAGAAAAGGGCGAACTTGGCTGTATTATCTACCAATATATCAATGTGTGGCAGGGGAAAATTGTCTTTAGGACTGGCTCGGTTCAAGTCCCGGTAGTCTACACACATTCGAACCTTGCTGTCCTTTTTCGGGACTGGGATAATATTGGTCACCCACTCTGGGTACCGAGCTATAGCTAAGATCCCTGCATCAAATTGCTTCCTTACTTCTTCTTTAATTTTTAAAGACATCTCGGGTCTGATTCTTCGTAACTTTTGCTTAACCGGGGAAGACCCAGGATTCAAAGGCAACTTATGCTGCACAATGTCGGAATCCAGACGGGGCATGTCTTGATATGACCACGCAAAGACATTTTGATACTCTTCAAGAAGGGTTATCAAGCCTTGGCGGATAGGCGCGGTCATATCGGTTCCTACCTTTACTTCTTTCTTTTCCTCCGTGGTCCCTAAGTTTACCAATTCGATTTCTTCTTGGTGAGGCTTCATTTCACGTTCTTCCTGAGCGACCAACCTCTCCAACTCTGGTGAAAGGACGTCCTCTTCCTCTTCCTCGTTTACCGTTTGGCTTATATCTTGATCGAAATCGATTGTCAAACCCTCGTTGTTAGGATCCTCAAAGAATCGACCCTCATATCTATACCAAACAAGACAAAAGAAACAAAAACATGCAAAATGATATGAGAAAAAGTGGAATTGCGAGACCAGATGAAACAAGATCTCTTTGTTTTATTTAATAAGGTAGGTTTCACAAAACAAAAGAGAAAGGAAATCTATAGACTCTAATTACATTGAATCAGCGGTATAGACCTCCGACTGGCTTATCACGCGCCAGTTCCCCACTTGAGAATCGGGATGGCATGGTTGCACAAAACTTGGCGGGTCTTGAGGGAACTCCTCTTCTACTGCGGCCACCTCCTCCTCGGACACCGTTCCGGCACTGGTGAAACACTCGCTAATACGGCCGGGCCATTCCCTATTCGCCCGAAGTCTTGACGGCACATTCCTCCTCCCCGGCATCCCGGGTTCATACCCTAATCCATATTTGTATGGATTTCCCTTGATATCGACCACGTCGGCATTTCCGAGGCCGTCCTTGCCTAGACCCATTCCGGGCTCAAATCCGTTCCTGAGCATAACGCACGCCACCATCATGGCCGCGTTGGAGAGAGAAGGTAGCAACGGACTTGGTTCCACAGAGGCGCAGCTCACCACCTCGAAGGATTGGAAAGTCGTTTCCAATGATTCTTCCGCCGATTCTACGTATGGGGCGGAGGAGGGGCAGCTCACCAACATATCCTCTTCACCCGACACTATCACTAAAAGTCCACCCACTACGAACTTCAATTTCTGGTGAAGCGTTGAAGGGACCACTCCCAGGGCATGAATCCAAGGTCTTCCTAAGAGGCAGCTATAGGCGGGATTTATATCCATTACTTGAAACACCACATTGCAAGTGTGGGGGCCTATCTGAATGGGAATGTCGATTTCCCCCATCACTTCCCGCCGAGTACCATCAAAGGCTCGCACCACCATCGAGCTCGGTTTTAAACGTGACGCACTAAAAGGAAGCTTTTCCAAAGTGGTCTTCGGCATTGCATTTAAACTCGATCCATTGTCGATAAGCACCTTTGCGACAACATGGTCCATACACTTTACCGACACATGAAGAGCCTTGTTGTGTCCTCTCCCCTCAACGGGAATCTCTTCTTCTGCAAATACGATATAATTTTTGGTGGTTATATGATTAACGATGCCTTCAAAACCCTCCACTGAGATATCGTGGGCTACATGGGCATCATTGAGGACTTTTATAAACAGCGTACGATGAGGCTCAGAGTTTATGAGCAGTTCAAGCAACGAGATCCTTGCTGGAGTTTTATTCAGTTGCTCGACTATCTTAAACTCACTTTGTTGGATGAGGCGAAGGAACTCATGGGCCTCTTCCAAAGTCACCGTCTTTCCTTGAAGACCTTCTTTCTTTCCAGCCCCTCTTACCACTGGAGGATCTACTTCTTTCGAGGGGGTGGCTACATCTATGGGCTCTTGGACCATGGGCGCTTTCCCCTTGGAGGGCAACTCTGCCTGGTGAGGGGAAGCGAACACTCGACCACTGCGGGTTATGCCACTGAGGCCGGTGATGTTGGTCACCTTAGCTGATAGGGAGTCAACTTCGGTTGCAACCCTTTCGCTGAACGCGGGAGGGGTATACTTCCACGGAACGGCTTTATTACTTTGATATGCAAATGGTGTTGGCTTGGGCGCTGTCCGGGGGTATATGGATGTGGAGCCGGTCCCTTTCCTAGTAAAACATATCACTAGGGCCTTGGGGGTTAGAGGAGCCTTCTTCTCTTCCGACTGCATGCAAATTTGTGGTTCTTCCCTCCCTCCTATGGACACTTCAAGCTGCCCGCAATCCATGAGCCGCTGAAGCAATTCTTCTACCGCGGGACAAGTTTCCATGTCGTGCGACTCCCCGAGGTGAAACAAGCATTCGTCCCTTTCGCCTCCACCACGAGAGACCATACATGCCACTTGCAGCGATTGGTAGATAAAACGTCTGGAAGTAGCCACCTCTCCTAATCTCCTTGCCCGCGATGGCCCATCCTCTTGGATGGCGTTTACGCTAGCCTTTCCATGACTAGCTAGCGGGTTAGTTTTAACATTTGGGCCTTCCTCTTGAAACGATAGCCAGCCGGCACTGATTAGGTGCTACACCTTATACTTGAACGGGCGGCAGGAGTCAATATTGTGTCCAGGAGCTCCACTATGGTACGCACACTTGGCACCTGGGTCATACCACTTGGGGTAGGGTGGCTGTAGGACCCTCCCGGGTATGGCTACCACCAAATGATTCTCCAATAATGAATGCCATAATTCGGAGTATGCCATGGGAATAGGAGAGAAGTTATCTTTCGGGAGTGGGCTCTGTGCATTATTATAGCTCATGTGGGGGGCCGTATTGTTGACTGGCCGGGGTGTGGCTGGAGCTGTGTGTTGGGCCGGCACTCTTTCTGCTGTGGGTGGTCCTTTTACTTGAGTCGGGAGGGAACTCCCGGCTCGGATTAAAAAATTTGGGGGATTGGGCTGGTATGAGCTTTGGATATTTTGGGGTGCTTTCATCCACATCGGGGCGGTGGTGATCGCGTGGGCGTCTCCTTCCTTTTTCCTCGCGCCCACTACTGGGGCTCTTCTGTTGTTGTTGGGGGCCACATTGGAAGCATATTCGAACTTGCCTTTTCGTAGTCCATATTCAATCATTTCTCCGGCGAAGACGAGATCCGCAAAGTTAGCTGGCATGTAGCCTATCAGCTTTTCATAGTAGAACGTGGGTAACGTATCTACCATAATTGTGATCATCTCCCTCTCCGTCATGGGCGGTACGACTTGGGCTGCGAGATCTCTCCATCTTTGCGCATATTCTTTAATGGACTCATGCTCTCGCTTAGTCATACTCTGAAGCTGGTTCTGATCAGGAGCCATATCCGTATTGTACTGGTACTGCCTAATGAAGGCAGTTGCCAAGTCCTTCCATGATCGGATCTGGGAAGCTTCCAGATTGGTGTACCACGCTACAGCTGCTCCGGCGAAGCTGTCTTGAAAGAAATGGACCAACAACTTTTCGTCCGCAGAATACGCCCCCATTTTTCGGCAATACATCCGGAGATGCCCTTTTGGACATGTCGTCCCTTTGTACTTATCAAAGTCTGGTATTTTGAACTTGGGAGGGATGACGATGTTGGGCACGAGACATAAGTCCGCTAAATCCGAGAATGGGTAATTGCCGTGGGTGAAGCCGGGATATGGCGGACTATGTTTGGTTGGGGTAGTTCATGGGGGAATGGATCTTTGAGGTGGAGCAGGGGGCCGAGATGGGTATCTCCTTCCTCATCGTCTTGCCCGGGATAGTTGTCATAAGGTGGGAGTTGCCCCTCGAAGGTAGGGGCTTAGCTTAAATCTTCCGGGGCGGCACGGGGAGTGAAGTCCGGAGGCAAGCCATAGGGGTAAGCTTGCGGACTATACCTCCGACCAAACACTGCCGTGTTTCTGTTTCGGCCCGGATTTAAGGCGGGCTGCAGCTCCGGCTCCGCTTCCCTAACTGTACTGGAGGCGGTTTCCGTGGCTTTATCCTCTATATTTTTCTGGAGTTTTAACATGACCTCCGAGATGGAAGCCATTTGATCTTTTAAGGCCGATAGATGGGCCTTCATCTGTTCCTGCATGCCCTCTTCATTATCCATTTTTCTGGATTGAGTGTTATAGGGATGCCTTGGTGTTTTCTTAGTTATGATGAAATTCCTAAAGAAATAAACAACGGTGAGTATGCCACCAAAACATGAATATGCAAATGAATGATTGGAGCACTTGGATCCACCCCAAGGTTTTTTAGATAACGTGATAAGTTCAGAACTTCTCATTTTATAAAAAGAACAAAGCTTTCATCTAGCCAAGATTAGACAAAGGTGTTACAAGAGAACCTAACGGCTTCTAATTATATGGGCCATCAAATCTATCATGTGTTGATAGTAATTGATTAGCCCATGAATCTCCTCGGGGGCCGTACACACTTCGGCCATGGCTTTTGCTTTGGCTAATAGACGCGGGAGGTCTTGACTTCCATTCAAGGTCAAGGCGAACCTATCCATCCACATAGTCGCTTCTTGATGCAATGCATCAATCACCCTCCCTCTTGCTTCTTTTTCGGCGTACACTTGTGCAAAATCCTCCACTAGCTTTTGTTCGTGGGTCACAGACTGGTTCAACTCTTCCTTGTATTGCCCTATGATAGCTAGCATGCTTTGCTCCGTGGCTTCCAAGTGTTGAGCCAAACTCCTCTTGGACCTTGCGTACGCAGCTAACTCTTCTGTTAAGATCATGCCATGCACCCGTGACCGGTCTCTTTCCTCTCTTCGGAGCTTGAGCTCATTGTTGCTACCCCACAATGCTCCTCGAAATTTCTCTCGGCCATATTCCTCCTTACGGGCCCTTTTGGTTTCTTGTTCAAGGCTCTTGCAGTGGCCGCGTTTTCCTCTCGTAACTCGGTGCATTCTTTCCGGATGTGGGTAGCGGCTGATTTGAACTTCTCTTTGGCGAGTCTCGCCTTCCCTAGCTCTAATTTTAGAGCTTGGACTTCTTCATCTTCCTCCGGAGCTTCGAAGTTCTCCTCATTGATAACTTTCAATTTGGAGAGCCAATCTAACCCTCGCGTGTGAACTCTTAGCCATCCATGATAACCACCGATGACGCCATTTCGGATGCCTCTAAGCTCCTTGTCTTTCCTCAACGGACTTCTCCACGCCTTGTGGACTCTTTGTATCACCTTGAAACTTTGCGCGCCTAGATCCCTCACAAGGAAAGGCAAGAGACTTTCTTCTGTAGGCGCTCCCCTCATGGGGTACCCTAGCTGTCTTATGGCGAGTGCGGGATTATAATTAATACAACCCCTAGTCCCTATCAATGGAACATTAGGGTAGTCCCCACACGAGAAAAGAACTCCTTCCTTGCCTTCCTTCCAACGAGGAAACCAATTGATTGCGTTGCCTCCTATCCCAACCAAATGTTGGTCCCAATCGACTCTTCCTTTTTCGGCGCATGAGCGATAACTTTGAAGCGGACACGGGTGTCTTGTGTCTTGTTGGAATAGGTGTGAAACCAACCACACACAGAGAGCAGGTAAACAACAGACAATCCGTGCACTGTTTTTCTCACATCTCCGGTCAAAGGTGTCAAACAAATCTGCCAAGATAGCCACCACTGGACTCTCCTTGCTATGGTGATATGCGAGGAAAGCATCAATGGCGGCTAAGTCCACCAAACCTTCAACGTTTGGAAAGAGGACAAACCCAAAAATCAACAAAGCTAATATATCCGCAAACGGGCCCCACTTCTCTTGGCTCGCCATATCCCTTGCCTTGCCTTCCAAGTATTTCCGAGGCAGGCCCACTACGCCGTTCCGAGTTTGCTTCATGCAATCCATCCCTTTTGCCGAATCTCCAACCACAGCTGCAATCTTGCTTAAGAAGGGAAGAAACCCGGAGAAAAGATACGGTTTTCTCCCCCCAAGAGGGCATCCTAATATTTCCTCAAACTCTTCAATAGTCGGTACCATTTAGAAGTCCCCAAACGTGAAACACCTCAACGGCTGGTCATAGTATTGGGCGAGGGATACGACAGCTTCCGTAAATACCTCCGCTGCGGTCAAATCTAGAATCTTCCCGTACACTTTGCGAAAGGCTTGCCTTTGGAGAGGTCCCATCAATCGTCCCAATTCCTTGAGGCTGGTGACATCTAGACTTTTAACCTTGACTTGATAAAACCTTTTGCCGTTTTGATTTGTCCCCATCATTTACCTAAAAAAGGGGTGGATCAAGACTCCGACATGAATGATGCAATGCGTATGCATGAAACAGAAAGAAAACAACACAAATGGGTAATTCACACATACGAGACCGCAGAGATCCAATTTTAATGCTACGTTTAGGGCATGATGGCGCCTCAACATAGTATTAAAAAGGTTAAGCATTACTCTGAAGAAACCAAACATCACTAGCAAAACCATAAACTAGTGCTATTTATCAAAAGATGCATGAGAACAAATGGCACGGAGCGTGTTTGCTCTTTGCCCCTATTTTGGGAACCTATAGGACAATATCTAGGGGTCTCTAATAACTACTCCCCAACAATTCATAACTCACACGGCTGTTTTCTAGAGGTATCATCTCTCAAGATAATAATATTGTGGCGGTATGGAATACCAGCGACAACACATTATAAAGAGAGAAAGCTCTAGACGAGGTTTCATTATTATCAACCAAGTCGGAGACCTAGCATGATGATAGATTCACCTCCACTCCTTAAATTCCTATTAACCCGGGTATAGGGCCCCTTTTTTACTCAAACCCGTGGGTGCTTAGAATGCAGTGTAAAGAATGCAAAATAGACAACAGTTATTTACATTTTACACAGTTCAACAAATGCACACACGAAGTTTCACAAATCCACAATTCCTTAGAATAGGCCTAACTCACAAAAAGGTCCCTAGTGGAGTCGCCAACTATCGCAACGTGCCCTTTTGCGGGCGAGCGAGGCGAGGCTCATGGGTGCGCTTTCCAAAGGAGGAAAGATGCGCGGAGTCGCCACCAACGTTTATTTGTGGAAAACGTCGGAAAAACCGAAGGAAACCGGTCAAAATAAAAATTCTAAGTTCGGGAGTTATATTTATGTTTGAGGAAGGTATTAGCACCTCTCACGTTTGTCTCAACGGACAACAGCCTATTTTTTAGAATTGTGGAAATTGTGTTACCTTAAATTTATTTCTTTTTATTTTTTGAGGTCGACAAAAGCGGGGCTTTTGCTCCTACGTACCCTCCATCAAAGAGGAAATCAGACCTACGGAGTTCTTTCTTAAGCGTGAATCAAGCGATTCTTTTTACTTGAAAGGTGATCATTTTAAGGCGTTGGACCTTAAAAATGATTCATTTTACTTGGTAAGAAACTGAAATGATAAACTTTCAAAACCCTATTTTTTTTGTGGATGAGCTCGACTAGGCGAGTTGATTTTACCCTTAGTTTCACTTTAGTTTTTAGTCAATTCAATTAAGAATGTGAAATCCCAAAGAGAAAACGTCTGATTGATTTTTCGCTTTATTTTACTAAAAAAGTATTTTTTTTATTATTATATTATTATTTTACCTCTTTTTTTGATTTCCAACGTGGTTACGGCACGACCGAACGGTCGGAATTCATTTTAACAGAAATTAACGGATGATACAATTCAAATGATCGGTGGGAATTTATTTTATTTTTAGATTAGGCGAGAAACGACTTAAATAAATGACTGAAGCACGTCAAAAGGGGGTACGGAAAGTAAATGAAAATGAGAATAAAAATACATGAACAAAATGTGGACCACCACGGGTACATAGAATGAATTGAAAAGCTCGGTTTGGCGTACTTACCAGTTGAAGACTGAAGAAAACGAAGAACGAACGATGAATGTCGAAGAACGGTTGAAAATCTTCGCGTAATTACTCACGGAAACATTACGGAAACGTTACGGAAGCGCCTCGGCTTGGATTTTCTTCACGGAAACAATTTTCCTCAGCAATTTCGAGAGAATAAGAAGTGCCAAGAAGGCTGAACCCCTTCTCCCTTCATTCCTCTCCCTATTTATAGCAAAATAGGGGAGGAGCTTGCCACCCAGCTCGCCCAGGCGAGCAAGGTTGCTTCCTCAAGAAGCAACAGCCTTCTGGAGGAAGAATCTGGAAGGCCCAAGTGGGCCTGGTTGCTATTTGTACCCCCTTTTTTACTAAATGCACCCCCTTTACCTTTTTTTGGTAATTCATTTTCCGTAACGTTACGAAACTTTACGAATTTCGTAATGATACTTATTTTCCTTCCGCAAGGTTACGAATCTTCACGGATTATGTATTTACTCTTTTTTTAGCTTTCGAAGAAGTTACGAAAACTCACGGATTGCGAAAAACACCTCCTTTCGATTTCCGTCACATTACGGAATTTTCACGTATCGCGTAAGCTTGCTTCCTTTTGATTTTCGGCACGTCTCGGGACTTCACATATCGTGCAACAAAGGGTGCCAAGTATCTCGAAGCGGCCAATCAAAGGTTGTATATATCATCAAATAATAATCCCCGGACAAAATTAGGGTATGACAGGGTGTTAGAGGTTGAACCCATAGACAACCTCAAAAGGGGATTGCCTTGTGGTTCTATGAACCCCCCTGTTGTAGGCAAATTCTACATGAGGAAGATACTTATCCCAAGACTTATGGTTGCCTTTTAGAAGAACCCTTAAAAAGGTGGATAAAGACCTATTCACTACCTCTGTTTGCCCATCAGTTTGTGGATGGAAAGTGGTAGAGAAAAGAAGCTTAGTTCCTAGCTTAGCACATAAGGTTTTCCATAAGTGGCTAAGGAACTTAGCATCTCTATCTGACACAATGGTCCTAGGCAAACCATTGAGTCTCACAACTTCCCTGAAAAAGAGTTTTGAGATGTGAGCAGCATCATCTACCTCATGGCATGGTATAACGCGTGCCATCTTGCTAAACCTATCCACCACCACAAAGATTGAGTCTACACCTCTTTGGGTTCTAGGAGGCCCAAGGACAAAGTCCATACTAATGTCTACCCTAGGTGCAGATGGGATGGGTAAGGGTGTGTCTAGCCCATTAGGCATCACCCTATACTTGGCTTGTAAAAAAGCCACACACTTAGTGCAATGGATATGAACATCTTTCTTCATATGGGGCCAATAGAACTTTTCTTTGAGTAAGACAAGGGTCTTGTCTATCCCAAAGTGGCCCATGAGCCCACCCTCATGGCTTTCTTTCACAAGTAATTTTCTGATGGATCCTTGGGGTATGCAAAGCTTTCCCTCTTTGAACAAATAGCCCTCAACCAAATAGAATCCATCTTGGGTCTTTTGCCCACAACTCTAACAAATGGGAGAGAAATGTTCTTCTGAAGCATACAATTCCCTAATGTTATGAAATCCTAAAATTTGAGGTCCTAGGGAGCAAAACAATGTGTGCCTCCTAGAGATGACATCAACTACCATATTTTTTCCCTTTTGTATTTAATAACATATGGAAATTGCTCTTGGTATTCTACCCATTTTGCATGCCTTTTGTTTAAATTGTTTTTCCCTCTAATGTATTAAGTGATTCATGATCACTATGAATGACAAATTCCTTGGAAACAAGATAATGTTCCCAAGTTTGGAGGGCTTTTATTAAGGCATAAAGTGTAGAAGCAAAGCATCATGAAGAATCAAGATTGATTCAAAGAAGTTTTGATGATAACAAAGGTGATGACAAAAAGCTCAAAGGTCAAGAACACTTCATGATAACAAAGATGATGATCTCAAGAATCAAAGAATAAGTTCAAGATGTTTAAGATGATCACGATTGAATCAAGAACACTTCAAGGTTCAAGAGGAAATTTGATTTCAAGAATTAAGAATCAAGATTCAAGGTTCAAGCATTCAAGACTCAAGATTCAAGAATCAAGAGAAGACTTAATCAAGATAAGTATGAAAAAGTTTTTCAAAAACTGAGTAGCACATGGATTTTTCTCAAAACATGTTTACCAAAGAGTTTTTACTCTCTGGTAATCAATTACCAGTAAGCAAAATGGTTTTCAAAAAGCTTTCAACTGAATTTACAACGTTCCAATTGATTTCAAAAAGTTGTAATCGATTACAATGTTTTGGTAATCGATTATCAGTGTGCTTGAACGTTGAAATTCGAATTCAAATGTGAAGAGTCACATTCTTTCACAAAAAAGCTTTGTGTAATCGATTACACTGATTTGGTAATCGATTACCAGTGATAGTTTCTGAACAAATCAAAAAATGTAACTCTTCAAATGGTTTTTGACTTTTTCAAATTGGTTTTAAGTTTTTCTAAATGTCATAACTCTTCTAGTGGTTCTCTTGACCAGACATGAGGAGTCTATAAAAGCAAGGCTTTCTTTTGCATTTCAACAATCTAGAACAACCTTTAAAATACAATCCTTTACAACCTCTGAATCTCTTTGAACTTCTTCTTCTTCTACCTTTTGCCAAAAGCTTTCTAAAGTTTTCTGGTTATTCCAAACCTTGAAAACTTGTGCTATTCATCTTTTCCATTCCCTTCTCCCTTTGCCAAAAAGAATTCGCCAAGGACTAACCGCCTGAATTCTTTTTGTGTCTCTCTTCTCCCTTTTCCAAAAGAACAAAGGACTAACCACCTGAATTCTTTTGTGTCTCCCTTCTCCCTTGTCAAAGAATTCAAAACGACACAGTCTGAGAATTCTTTTGATTCTTCCTTTTCCCGTATACAAAAGATTTCAAAGGACTAACCGCCTGAGAATTCATTTGTATCCCCATTCATAAAGTTTCAAAGGTTTAACCGCCTGAGATCTTTGTCTTAACACATTGGAGGGTACATCCTTTGTGGTACAAGTAGAGGGTACATCTACTTGGGTTGTTGACTGAGAACAAGAGAGGGTACATCCCTTGTGGATCAGTTCTAGTGGAGGGTACATCCACTAGGTTGTTCAAAGAGAACAAGGGAGGGTACATCCCTTGTGGATCTTTGCTTGTAGAGGAATTTTACAAGGTTGAAAAGAAATCTCAAGGACCTCAGGTCGCTTGGGGACTGGATGTAGGCACGGGTTGTTGCCAAACCACTATAAAAACTCTTGTGTGATTGTCTCCTTCTTCCCTACTCTTTTAATTTTCGTTGTGCACTTTAATTCCCGCTTTTACTTTTGGTTAAGTTTCTTTTCTATTCTTCATTTACTTAACAACATAGTAAAAGCCTTAGAAGAGTAAATTTTTAATTAGTAAAGGTTTAGGAATAATTAATTCAACCCCCCTTCTTAATTATTCTGAGGCCACTTGATCCAACATAAAGCTCTTTATCATAGGTGGGGTAATTGAGGGTGGCACCATGAAGTTTTTCACTAAAATAAGCAATATGAACAAACCTTCTATAGAAGCTTTCTAACCAATGGAAGCTCCTAATATCTCCTACACTTTTTGGAGTGGGCCATTCTTGGATGGCCTTGATTTTCTCAGGGTCCACTTGGACCCCATTTCTACCAACTACAAACCCTAAGAAAACTATATTATCTACACAAAAAGTACACTTCTCTATAATGTCATAGAGAGTGTTTTTCCTAAGGACTGAAAGAACTTGCCTTAGATGTCCTAAGTGATCATCTAGGCTTCTATTGTACACTAAAGTATCATCAAAATAAGCAACTACAAATCTACCTATGAAATCCCTTAAGACATGACGCATAAGCCTCATAAAGGTGTTTGGTGCATTAGTGAGCCCAAAAGGCATCACTAGCCATTCATACAAACCAAACTTGGTCTTGAAAGCGGTTTTCCACTCATCACCCTCTTTCATCCTGATTTGGTGATAACCACTTTTAAGATCAATTTTTGAAAAGATGTTGGCACCATGCAACTCATCAAGCAAATCATCAAGAAAATTAAGTGAAAATTTCAGCTCAAAATTCATAGTGACCAATTCCCAGTAATTTTTACAAGTTTGTATGTTCAAGCTGCCAGCACCAGCGATTTTAGACTTCAAATTTTTTAAGCAAGGTATCTTGATTTCCTTGGGCTTACTTTTAACCTTCCTATGTATGTTGAACTCACTAGGCTTGTTTAAGACACTTTTAGGAGTTCAATATTCACTTAGGATCAAAATTTCAGCCAGCAATTCAATTACCAAAACTCAAATTCACAGTAGACACAATCATATGGAAACCTAAAAGTTCAAGAAAAGGTTCACAATCAAAGACTCTCTAAGAATTTTGCATGAACATGTTAAGGACTAATTAACATGCAAGATTTGACTCAAATCAACTAATAGGCTAAAAGAATTTCATACACTCATGAACAAATGAGTTATACAAAGAACAAGAAAAATAAAATTCAGCACAACATAAGAAATCTTATGTGATAAGTTTCATGACTAGACATGACTTCTATGACAAAACTACAATAGGTGAACAAGTCATTCTAGATTTTTGAGGTTTTCTTCTATTTTAATTTTTTGTAAGAATTTTATGATTTAGGTTTCAGCCACAAAAAATAGCAAGACAGAACTCAAAGGAACCTAAACTCAACATAATTCATGGTTCAAGAACAAGAATAAGAAATTTGAACCATAGAAAATCAAATCTAGCTTCTATAGCAAGTTTAATCGTTGGAAATTCTAAAGAATCATGTTAAAAACATATAGCACAAGACATGTGAGGATATACATGGAGAAAAATGAAGAAACAATAATGGAGAAGGTAAAGCTGAAGATAAATGGAGGTTCAATGAGCACCTACTTGAAGCTCTTATGCTCTGATTACCACTTGATGGAAGCTTGCTTGAGAAGCTTCTATGGAGACTAGATCTTTGAGCTTCAATAAGGTCCTTCAATGGTGATTTTTCACCATGGAGATGCAGCTGAAGATAAAGGAGAAGAGGTGAGAGGAGGCGCAATCCACTAGGGAATAAGCCATGGAAAAAGGAGCTTCACCACCAAGAGAGTACCTTGGATAAGAAGATTAGAGAGGAAGCTTCAATGGAGTAAAAGAAAGAGAGAGAGGGGGGCACGAAATCGAAGGAGGAAAAGAGGGAGAGAAGTTGAACTTTGAAGTGTGTCTTACAAGACTCTTATTCATCAAAGTTACAACAAGTGTTAGTTGATCTTTGACCACTTGAGAAGGTGTTTGAGGATGCAACACAAACTTTATTCCAAGGTGGGTGAGGGTCTCATTAGTTAAGCCATTATAGATGACTTTCCTATCATATTGCCATGGCCTACCTAAGAGATGGTGTTCTGCCTCCATAGGAACTACATCACAAATCACTTCATCCTTATATGTTCCAATGGCGAAGGGCACTTTCACTTGTTGATTGACTATCATCTCCCATTTCTCATTGAGCCATTGAAGTTTTTAAGGCTTTGGATGGAGAGTGATAACGAGGCTCAAATTAGAGACTAATCTTGTGTTGCAACAATTGCAACATGAACCCCATTATCTACAATGAGAGAGCATGTGTTATAAAAAAATTTACACCTTGTGTGAAAAATATTCTTTCTTTGAGATTGGGTCAAGTCACAAGATTGACCTCCTAGAAGCCTTCTGACCATTAAAAGGTCCCTTTCTTCTTGGGGGTAGATTTCTTCACTAGATTCTTCTTCTTTTGCTTCTTCACTTTCACTAGAGGAAGGTGAAGTAGTAGCCTCATCTTGGCTACTATAAATGTCTTAGCCCCTCATAATCATGGTTTTCTTGGTGGGGCATTGAGAAGTAATGTGTCCTCTTCTAAGACATTTAAAGCACTTTATAGAGCTAGTCTTCTCTTGCATACTAGCCTTAGGGGGTTGCTTTTCTATTTTCTTCCCCTTATCATCTTTCGGCTTAGAAGGTGCAGCCCCTAAGATGCCTTGACCTTGGTCTTTTCTTTGGATAAGAGTGAGAGCCATATGATTTTGAAGTAGGATTCCTTTTAAGTTGTTGCTCTACCCTTATGCAAAGTTGGACTAGGTCATTTAGGTCCCTATATGGAAGGAGCTCAACCTTGTCCCTCTCTTCCATATTAAGTACACTAAGGAACCTAGCAATACTTGTTCTTTCCTCCTCTCTAAGCCCAGATCTCAAAAGGAGTAGCTCAATTTGTTGCCTATACTCTTCAACACTCATACTCCCTTGTCTAAGCCTTTGGAGCTTGTCCATAAGCTCCCTTTTATAGTAGGAGGGGATGTGCCTCTTCCTAAGGGCACTTTTCAAGTCATTCCAATACTCTACTCGAGGATCCCTATGAATTCTTCTTTCCCTAACAAGGGAAGTCCACCAATAGAGGTCATATCCTTATAAGCTAAGGGTAGCCAAAGGAACCTTCCTTTCCTTACTTATATGATGGCAAGCAAAGAGTTGCTCAACCTTCATTTCCCAATCTAAATTAGCCTCCACATTGTCCTTCCCATGGAAGTATGGGAGGTTAATGTTAGCCTCTTGAGGCTTTCTTTCCTTTTCTCTCCTATGGTGGTGAGGTCTAAGATGTGACCTATGCCTTCCTCTATAATAGTCACTAAGTTCTTCACTTAGGTTCTTGCAAGAATCATGACTATTATAGGAGGTATGTTTTTCTTTTTTTTTTAACTCTTAGTATTTTTCTTCTTTCTTATTCCCTTATTTGTTCCCTCTCATCTTGACTTATTTCTACCCTCTCTTTTCCTTTTTCCTTTCTTTCTAGTGTTTCTTTCCATAATTTGAGGGAACTCAACTCATCTAACATTCTAGATAGAGGGTCCTTATGACTAGTACCCTCACCATTAACACTAGATGAATGATGACTCATGTTGGTTCCTACGTTGTGGTTCTTTCTTGTTGGGGCTTTGCAAAAGGTAAAAGCTAGGGTTCAAATTAAAGAACTCAACATAAGCGTGATGAGCAAGAAGAAAGTATTATGCAATAACAAGATAAACTAGGCAGATCCTAAGAGTGTTTGGATGACCTCATTTAAGGTTTCCAACAAAACACTCACTATCCTAAGGGAAAACTGCCTAAAATTATTACACACAAATGGAAGTAGGGTGACCTATTGGAGGCTACCAACTTACTTCCAATTGTTGCAACCTGCCCTTTGGCGGGAGGGCAAAAAGGGCCTTCCGAATGGGCCAAGAGTGTGTCTTCCAAGGAAGGAAAACGCGTGGAGTCGCTGTCATACCCTAATTTCGTCCGGGGACCTTTGCTTGGTGGCATGCAACTTGTGTTTGGTCATTTTGAGGTGCTTGGCGCCCATCATTAGGCAATTTGTGAAATTCCGTGACGTGCTGGAAATCAAAAGAAATTATTAATGCACAATCCGTAAGGTTCCGTGACACACCGGAAATCAAAAGGAAGCATCGTTGCACAAATAGTGAGGTTCCGTAACATTCCGTAAGTCAAAAAAGGGGATGATTATGTAATCCGCGAGGTTCCGTAACATTACAGAAAGAAAACAAGTATCGTTACGAAATTCGTAAGTTTCCGTAACTTTACGAAAAAAAGAATCACCAAAAAAAGGCAAGGGGTGTATTTAGTAAAAATGGGGGTGCAAATAGCAACCAGGCCCACTTGGGCCCTCTAGAAGATTCCTCCAGAAGGCTGTTGCTTCTGGAGGAAGCAACCTTGCTCGCCTGGGCGAGCTGGGTGGCAAGCTTCTCCCCCAATTTTCTATAAATAGGGGGAGAAGTGAAGTAGAAAAGGGTTCAGCCCCTTAGGCACTTCTCTCTCTCTCGAAATAACTGAGGAAAATTAGTTCCGTGAAGAAAATCCAAGCCGAGGCACTTCCGTAACGTTTTCGTGAGTAATTACGCGAAGATTCTTGACCGTTCTTCAAGATTCATTCGTTCTTCATCGTTCTTCAGTCTTCAACGGGTAAGTACCTCAAACCAAGCTTTTCAATTCATTCTATGTACCCGTGGTGGTCCACGTTTTGTTTCATGTATTTTTATTCTCGTCTTCATTTACTTTTTATACCCCCTTTTGACGTGCTTAAGCCATTTATTTAAGTCATTTCTCGCTTAATCTAAAAATAAAATAAATTTCCACCGATCGTTTGAATTGTATCATCCGTTAATTTTGGTTAAAACGAATTCCGACCGTTCGGTCGTGCCGTAACCACGTTGGAAATAAAAAAAAAGAGGTAAAATAATAATATAATAATAAAAAATATCTTTTAGTAAAATAAAGCGGAAAAATCAATCGGACGTTTCTCTTTGGGATTTATCGTTCTTAATTGAATTGACTAATAACTAAAGTGAAATTAAGGCTAAAATCAACTCGCCTAGTCAAGCTCGTCCACAAAAATAGGATTTTGAAAGTTTATCATTTCAGTTTCTTACCAAGTAAAATGGATCATTTTTAAGGTCCAACGCCTTAAAATGATCACCTTTCAAGTAAAAAGAATCACTTGATTCACGCATAAGAAAGAACTACGTAGGTCTTATTTCCTCATCACAATTGGGGAATACGTAGGAGCAAAGGGAAACACCCTTGTCGACCACAAAAATAGAAAAAAATATAAAAAGGGTATAAAGGATGTAAGGACATAAAAGGGAACGTAAAAATCAAAGTCATGTTTGCACATTCGATTAAAGGCTGTCGTCCCTTGTGACGGACGTGTGAGGTGCTAATACCTTCCCCGTGCATAAATACAACTCCCGAGCCTTTCACTTAAAAGTTCGTAGATCGCCTCTTTTCCGGTTTTTCCGACGTTTTCCTCCAATAAACGTTGGTGGAGACTCCGCGCGTATTCCTTTCATGGAACACGCATCTCGCGAGTCACGCGTCGCCCTCCCGCCGAAGGGTAGGTTGCGACAGTTGGCGACTCCACTGGGGATTATTTTTAGAGAGTTAGGCCATTTAATCTTGTGCAATGTTTTATCATGACTTTCTCCTTTGTTGGTTTCCCTTTATTTTTTATGTTCTTGTGTATATAAACTCTTTGTTGCTTTTAGTGCGTTTTAAAATGTATGCATGAGGTAAATATTTATTCATTTGATGCACACAAACACCAACACTATTTGCACACACTGTGAGTTGAAAAAGGGCCCTATACCCGGGTTCATGGGAACATAAGGAGTGGAGGTGAATCTGTGATCATGCTAGGTCTCCGACTTGCTTGATTACAGTGAACCCTTATCTAGAGTTTTTCTCTTTGAAAACATATTGTTGCTAGTAGTCCCTACTGCTGCTGTATGTTCTTCGAAGGGGATGATACCTCTAGAAACCATCAAGAGAGATATGACTACCTTGGGGGTTATCACTAGAAGCCTAGTTAGCTCTCTCCCTTATAGGTCCCTTAAATAGGGGCACGGAGCAAACACGCTGCGTGCCATTTTTTCATACTGCCATGCATAAGTATCATATACCCTTTTGCTTATATTCAGTAAGTATTGTCATACTATGTACATTCCCGTATTGCACCTTTTGCATATACATCGCACACGGGTTCTGTCTTGATCCCCTCTATAGACAAATCAACCAAGGGTCCGGGTCACGGTCTTAAATACATACGTTAGGGTACTTCGCTACCCCTAGACGTTGTGTCTAAGAAGGAGACAGTTTCTCGGGCTCCCGCATTCCTAAATTACATCTGTGTCATATGCATTCCTTCATGCATTCATCCATTCCACCCATGAGATATCGGAGTTTTGATTTGCACCAGCTTTTTGTCTCACTTTAGTAAGCATGGGGACAAATCAAATCGGCAAGATGTTTTACCAAGTCAAGGTTAAAGGCCTAGATACCACCAGCATCAAGGAATTAGGGCGGTTGATGGAACCTCTCCAAATGCAAGCCTTCCGCAAGACTTACGGAAAGATCTTAGATTTGACCATAGCAGAGGTATCCATAGAGGCCATTGCGTCACTCACCCAATACTACGACCAGCCTTTGAGATGCTTCACGTTCGGAGACTTCCAATTGGTACCGACCATTGAAGAATTTGAGGAGATTCTAGGATGTCCTCTCGGGGGAAGAAAACCATATCTTTTCTCTGGGTGTCTCCCCTCTTTGAGCAGAATTGCAACTGTGGTCAAGGATTCAGCAAGAGGTTTGGACCGCGTAAAACAAACTCGAAACGGCATAGCGGGCCTACCACGGAAGTACCTAGAAGACAAGGCGAGGGATATGGCAAATCAAGAAGATTGGGTCCCGTTTATGGATGTGTTAGCATTGCTAATCTTTGGGGTCGTCCTCTTTCCAAACGTAGATGGTTTGGTGGACCTAGCCGCCATCGACGCTTTCCTTGCATACCACCATAGCAAGGAAAGCCCGGTGGTAGCTGTCTTGGCAGATTTATTTGACACATTTGACCGAAGGTGCGAGAAGAGTAGCGCACGGATCATCTGTTGCTTGCCCGCTCTCTGTGTTTGGTTGGTTTCACACCTGTTCCAGCAAGACACGAGGCATCCATGTCCGCTCCAAAGCCATCGCTCGTGTGCTGAAAAGAGAGGAATAGATTGGGACCAGCTCTTGGTCGGGATAGGAGGTAGAACAATCAGTTGGTTCCCCCGATGGAAGGAAGGAAAGGAGGGAGTCCTTTTCTCATGTGGAGGGTACCCAAACATTCCGCTGATAGGAACGAGGGGTTGTATTAACTACAATCCCGCGCTCGCTATAAGACAACTAGGGTACCCCATGAGGGGAGCACCCATTGAAGAAAGCATGTCTCCTTTCCTTGTGAGACATTTCGGCGCGCAAAATTTCAAGGCTATACAAAGAATCCATAAGGCATGGGAAACCCCGTTAAGGAAAGATCAAGAACTTAGGGGCATTCGTAATGGCATCATTGGTGGTTATCATGAATGGCTGAAAGTTCATATACGAGGTTTAGATTGGCTCGCCAAGTTAAAAGTCGTCAGCGAAGACAGTTTCGAAGCACCGGAAGAAGACGAAGAGGTCCAAGCTCTCAAAAACGAGTTAGGAAAGGCGAAACTTGCCAAGGAGAAGTTCAAGTTAGCCGCTACACACATCCGGAAGGAGTGTGCTGAATTATGGGAAGAGAATGCAACTACCGCAAGAGCCCTTGAACAAGAGACCAAGAGGGCTCGCAAGGAAGAGTATGGCCGTAACAAATTTCGCGGAGCTCTGTGGGGTAGCAACAGTGAACTCAAGCTGCGAAGGGAAGAGAGGGACCAGTCGTGAGCACATAGCATGGTCTTGAAAGAGGAGTTAGTTGCCTGTTCAAGGTCCAAAAGAAGCTTGTCTCAGCATTTATGCGAGACGGAGACCAACATGCTAGCTATCATCGCCAAGTACCAAGAAGAGTTAAGTCTATCCACGGCCCATGAGCATAGGGTCGCAGACGAGTATGCCCAAGTATATGCGGAAAAAGAGGCTAGAGGAAGGGTGATCGACTCTTTACACCAAGAGGCAACCATGTGGATGGATCGGTTTGCTCTTACCTTGAACGGGAGTCAAGAAATTCCCTGATTGTTAGCCAAGGCCAAGGCAATGGCGAACACCTACTCCGCCCCCGAAGAAATTCATGGGCTTCTCGGCTATTGTCAGCATATGATAGACTTAATGGCCCATATAATTAGAAGCCGCTAGGAAACTTGTATGGTCTCTCAGATCTTGACTAGATACAACTTTCTGAAATAAAATGAGTTGGTCCCATGTTTCTACTCCAAAAAGCTTGTGCGAATCAAATCACTCCTGCATTTTATCTCTAGCATGCATTCTTTCTTTCTTTACCCACTCCTCACGTTTGGTTTTTTAGGGAAAAACACCATAACTAAACGCGCCACAAGGCATCCCTATCGCACCAGATCCAAATCTAGAACGATGGGTGATCAAGAGGAGACACAGGAACAGATGAAAGCCGACATGTCGGCTCTGAAAGAACAGATGGCTTCCATGATGGAGGCTATGTTAGGAATGAGGCAGCTCATGGAGAAAAATGTGGCCACCGCTGCCGCTGTCAGTTTGGCTGCCGAAGCAGACCCAACTCTCTTGGCTACCGTGCACCATCCTCCCTCAAACATAGTAGGACGGGGAAGGAACACGCTGGGGCATGACGGCAACCCTCATCTGGGATACAACCGAGCGGCTTACCCTTATGGATTGCCGCGCAACTACTCACCACCCGTCCTGCAAGACGATGCAGGCCATGTTGCTTCTCCCGTCCTTGAAAGAGAGCCTCCTCAACAGCCTGACGAGGTCCACGAAGACCCTCAAGACTATGCTCGAAGGGATGTCGAGTTCTATCCCCCGATCCCCGAAGGGCCAGCACCCAGCATGTTGCCTCAGCCCAACATCACGACACAACCAATAGTTTTGTCCATGGAAGGACCACCCCGGCGACTGAAGAAAGGAGGAAGCTCGATCTCCTCGAGGAGAGACTGAGGGCCGTGGAAGGATTTGGTGACTATCCGTTCGCAGACATGACGGATCTCTGCTTAGTACCCGATGTTGTTATCCCTCCGAAGTTCAAAGTACCGGACTTCGACAAGTATAAAGGGACAACTTGTCCCAAGAACCATCTCAAGATGTACTGTCGCAAGATGGGCGCACACTCTAGGGATGAGAAGCTATTAATACACTTTTTTTCAAGATAGCTTGGCCGGAGCCGCAGTAGTTTGGTACACTAATTTGGAAGCTTCCTGTATCCGTACTTGGAAGGATCTGATTACTGCCTTCCTAAGGCAATATCAGTATAATTCCGATATGGCTCCCGATCGCACTCAGCTGCAGAATATGTTCAAGAAAGAGGGCGAAACCTTTAAAGAATATGCACAGCGGTGGAGAGACCTGGCAGCACAAGTGGCTCCTCCCATGGTCGAGAGAGAGATGATCACTATGATGGTAGACACTTTGCCAGTGTTCTACTATGAGAAGCTAGTAGGTTACATGCCGTCCAGCTTTGCAGACCTAGTGTTCGCCGGGGAAAGAATCGAGGTAGGATTGAAAAGAGGAAAGTTCGATTACGTTTCCTCCACGAGTGTGAATGCCAAAAGAATCAGGACAACGGGGGCAAAAAGGAAGGAAGGAGATGCCCATGCTGTCTCTTCAACGCCCGCGTGGGTCAAACCCCCGCAGCCACCTCATGGTACCCATCAGTACGCGCAACATCACCCGAGCTTCTCAGCTCACACCGGGAACGCCTCTAGTTCAGCACCTGTGCAGCCTAAGGCACCCACCCAGAGGGAAGCTCCCCAAGTTCCAACTCCAAACACAACTCGTCTAGCCGGCAATTCCAACGCAATAAGGAACTTCCCTCCGAGGCCATTTCAAGAATTCACCCCACTCCCAATGACGTATGAAGACCTCTTGCCGTCCCTCATCACCAACCAATTAGCCGTGATAACTCCCGGAAAAGTCTTCCAACCCCCTTTCCCAAAGTGGTATGACCCTAACGCAACTTGCAAGTACCATGGGGGTGCCCCGGGGCATTCCATTGAAAAATGCTTGGCCTTTAAATACAAGGTCCAACATTTGATAGATGTCGGATGGCTGACTTTCCAAGAGGATCGGCCCAATGTGAAAACCAATCCGCTTGCCAATCATGGAGGGGGAGCAGTTAATGCCGTTGAGTCTGATAGGCCGTGCAGGTCTAAACCTTTAAGGGATGTGGCAACCCCTAGGAGGTTTATCTTTGAGGCCCTACAAAAGGGAGGTGTGATTCCCCATAGTGGGCATAAGGAGGATTCCTGTTTGCTGCATTCTGGCGAGCTGCATAACATGGAAACGTGTTTGGGAGTAGAGGAATTGTTACAGCGGATGATAGATCAAGGTCGACTGGAAGTTGGCAGTGAAGAAAGAGAAGAGCAGCATATATGCATGCAGTCCACAGAGGGGAGCAGTGTTGCGAAGCCCAAACCCTTGGTGATATACTTCACAAAGGGCACGGCTTCGCAAAAAATCGGACACCCCTTGGCAGCTAAACCTGTCCCATTCCCATACCAAAATAGCCACGCAGTCCCATAGAGATATACACCTTCGAGGGAGAAGGAAGAAGAAGCCACCAATATCAGCTCGTTATCGGCTAAGGTAACAAATATCACGGGACTGAGTGGTGTGACCCGTAGCGGTCGTGTGTTTGCACCCTCGGACCTACCAGTCCAACCCGCGAACGTCAAGGGGAAAGCAAAAGTGGTGGAGGAACAAGATGACAGAGCACCCCTCGCTTCGAATAAAGATATTCTGGCGAAAGGTCTTCCGGAGAAAAAGGAGGGTAAAAAGGAGGTGTCGCTAGAGGAAGCCAGCGAGTTCCTCCGTATAATTCAGCAGAGCGAATTCAAGGTTATCGAACAACTCAACAAAACCCCGGCCAGGGTCTCGCTGTTGGAGTTACTCATGAGCTCCGAGCCTCATGGGGCTCTGCTAGTAAAAGTTCTGAACGAGGCCCACGTGGCCCAAGACATCTCGGTAGAAGGTTTCTGAGGGCTGGTCAATAATATCACTGCCAACAACTATCTCGCCTTCGCCGAAGAAGAAATCCCCGCCGAGGGGAGAGGGCATAATAAAGCTTTGCACGTATCAGTCAAGTGTATGGACCATATCGTAGCCAAGGTGCTCATCGATAATGGTTCCAGTTTAAACGTGATGCCTAAGAGCACTTTGGAGAAATTACCATTCAATACTTCCCACCTAAAGCCGAGTTCAATGGTGGTTCGTGCTTTCGACGGCACCCGCCGAGAGGTTAGGGGAGAGATCGATCTCCCAGTACAGATAGGCCCTCACACCTGTCAAGTTACCTTCCAAATAATGGATATTAACCCCCCCCTACAGCTGTCTGTTGGGGCGTCCGTGGATCCACTCAGTGGGAGTTATTCCCTCTACACTCCACCAAAAGTTGAACTTCGTAGTGAAAGGGCATCTGGTCATCGTATCAGGCGAGGAAGACATCTTGGTGAGCTGCCCATCCTCTATGCCTTATGTGGAGGCCGCAGAAGAGTCATTAGAAACCGCTTTCCAGTCTTTCGAGGTGGTAAGCATTTCCTCCGTGGATTCCTTCTCTGGGCAAGCTTGCCTGTCCGATGCAGCAGTAATGATGGCCCGAGTTATGTTGGGGAATGGTTACGAACCCGGAATGGGTTTAGGCAAAGACAACGGTGGCATAACTAGCCTGATAAATGCCAAAGGAAATCGTGGGAAGTATGGGTTAGGCTATAAGCCCACTCAGGCAGATATAAAGAGAAGCATCGTGGGAAAGAAGAGCGGTAGTCAAAGCTCGCGGTTGAGACAAGAAGGTGAAGGAAGCCCACCCTGCCACATAAGTAGGAGCTTTATAAGCACAGGTCTAGGGGACGAAGGTCAAGTGGTCACGATATACGAAGATGATGTTCCGAGTACATTGGATTTGGTACGACCATGCCCTCCTGATTTCCAGCTGGGAAATTGGCGAGTGGAAGAACGCCCCGGCATTTACACGACGAGCATAATGTAAACCTTTACGGTTTTAAAAGCTCTATAGTTGGGCCTAGGCTTTGGAGTTTTTCTTTTGTTAAGGCTTTGTGTCTTTTGTTTTTGAATTTAGAATACAAGGATCTTTCTTCATCTGTTCCTACGTCTCTACCCATTCTCATCCATTTGCATGTTTACTTCTTTATTTTTAAAACGGCAGATCCAATGATGAGTCCCTCGAAGGTACTAATACCTGGGACCCGCCTATCAACTTCGAGCAAGAAACGAATCAAACGGAAGATGAAGGGAACGAGGATGTGGGACTTCCCCCGGAATTAGAAAGGATAGTCGCCCATGAGGACCAAAAAATGGGGTCTCATCAAGAAGAAACAGAACTAGTAGACTTGGGAATTGGTAGTGGAAAAAGGGAAGTAAAGATAGGCACAGGTATTACCGCACCTATCCGTGAAGAATTAATAACCCTGCTAAGAGACTACCAAGACATCTTTGCTTGGTCGTACCAAGATATGCCCGGTTTGAGCTCTGACATTGTACAGCACCGATTACCTCTAAATCCCGAGTGTTCCCCGGTAAAGCAGAAACTGAGAAGGATGAAGCCCGAAACATCCTTAAAGATAAAAGAAGAAGTGAAGAAGCAATTTGACGCTGGTTTTCTGGTCGTCGCTCGGTACCCAGAATGGGTTGCCAACATTGTACCGATCCCTAAGAAGGATGGGAAAGTACGAATGTGTGTGGATTATCGGGACCTGAATCGGGCCAGTCCCAAGGACAACTTTCCTTTACCACACATCGATATCCTCGTAGATAATACGGCCAATTTCGCGTTATTTTCCTTCATGGATGGTTTCTCCGGTTACAATCAGATAAAGATGGCGCTAGAGGATATGGAAAAGACTACCTTCGTCACCCTGTGGGGAACATTCTGTTACAAGGTGATGTCCTTTGGACTCAAGAATGCCGGGGCAACTTATCAACGGGCCATGGTAGCTTTGTTCCATGATATGATGCACCAAGAGATTGAGGTCTACGTGGACGACATAATTGCTAAATCTAAATCCGAGGAAGAACACCTTGTCAACCTGCGGAAGTTGTTCGAAAGGCTTAAGAAATATCAATTAAGGTTGAACCCCGCCAAGTGTACCTTTGGGGTCAAATCAGGGAAATTGCTTGGTTTCATTGTAAGCCAGAAAGGGATAGAGGTAGACCCCGAAAAGGTGAAGGCTATCCTTGAGATGCCGGAACCCCGTACAGAGAGGCAAGTCCGAGGTTTCCTGGGGCGCTTGAATTATATTGCCAGATTCATATCGCAGCTCACCGCCATTTGTGAGCCGTTGTTCAAACTCTTATGCAAAAACCAAACTGACCGCTGGAATGACGGTTGCCAAGAGGCTTTCGGAAGGATCAAGAAATGCCTCATGAATCCCCCTGTGCTTATGCCACCAGTACCTGGAAGGCCTCTCATCTTGTACATGACAATCTTGGACGAGTCAATGGGGTGTATGCTGGGGCAACATGACGAATCCGGAAAGAAAGAACGCGTTGTCTACTACCTGAGTAAGAAGTTCACGGCCTGTGAAATGAATTACTCTTTGCTCGAAAGAACGTGTTGTGCTTTAGTATGGGCATCCCATCGCCTAAGGCAGTACATGCTGAGCCATACTACCTGGTTGATATCCAAGATGGACCCGGTCAAGTACATCTTTGAAAAGCCAGCTCTCACAGGACGAATCGCCCAGTGGCAAGTCCTGCTATCCGAGTTTGATATAGTTTACGTCACCCAAAAGGCGATAAAAGGAAGCACCTTGGCAGATTATTTGGCTCAGCAGCCTCTTAACGACTATCAGCCCATGCATCCCGAATTCCTGGATGAGGACATCATGGCCTTGTTTGAGGAAAAATTGGACGAAGATCGGGACAAATGGACCGTATGGTTTGATGGAGCGTCAAATGTTCTAGGCCATGGCGTTGGAGTAGTATTGGTCTCTCCGGCCAATCAATGCGTACCTTTCACAGCCAGGTTAGGATTCGACTGCACCAACAACATGGCCGAATATGAAGCATGTGCCCTGGCCGTCCAGGCGGCGATTGACTCCAATGTCAAACTACTCAAGGTGTACGGCGACTCAGCGTTGGTAATCCATCAGCTGAGGGGGGAATGGGAAACTAGAGATCCCAAGCTGATACCCTACAAAGCCTATATCAAGGAATTGGCTAAGACCTTTGATGAGATCTCCTTCCATCATGTTCCCCGCGAGGAAAATCAAATGGCGGATGCGCTTGCCACTTTGGCGTCTATGTTCCAGCTAACGCCGCACGGGGATCTACCATACATTGAATTTTGGTGTCGTGGCAAACCCGCGCATTGTTTCCAAGTAGAAGAGGAACGGGATGGTAAGCCTTGGTATTTCGACATCAAGCGATATGTCGTAAGCAAAGAATACCCACCAGAAATTGCCGACAATGATAAAAGGACATTGAGAAGATTGGCGGCCGGCTTCTTCATGAGCGGAAGCATACTGTATAAGAGAAACCACAACATGACACTCCTGCGGTGCATGGATGCCAAAGAGGCGAACCACATGATCGAGGAAGTCCATGAGGGCTCGTTTGGAACGCACGCCAACGGGCATGCTATGGCCAGAAAGATCCTAAGGGCAATAACAATTCCACGCCCTACCCACCAAAGATGAACGGAGCCGTGGAAGCGGCCAATAAAAATATCAAAAAGATTATCCAAAAGATGACCGTGTCGTACAGAGATTGGCACGAGATGCTCCCATTCGCGTTACACGGTTACCGAACTTCAGTACGAACGTCAACTGGGGCAACGCCGTTCTCATTGGTATATGGAATGGAGGTTGTGCTACCATTTGAAGTAGAAGTCCCGTCATTAAGAATCTTGGCGGAATCCGGATTAAAGGAATCAGAGTGGGCTCAAACGTGCTATGACCAACTCAACCTCATCGAAGGTAAGCGTTTAACGGCCATGAGTCATGGGTGCTTGTACCAGCAGAGAATGAAGAATGCATTCAACAAGAAGGTACGCTTGCGCAAGTTCCACGAGGGAGACCTTGTGCTAAAGAAAATGTCCCATGCTGTCAAGGATAATCGAGGAAAATGGGCCCCAAACTACGAGGGGCCTTTTGTTGTGAAGAGGGCATTTTCCGGAGGAGCCCTGGTGCTTACCAACATGGATGGCGAAGAGCTACCTTCACCCGTGAACTCTGACGTCGTCAAGCGATATTATGCTTAGAATCGGGGGCAATTAAGGATGTCGCTGCATGTTCTTTATCTTTATGTGTTTTCTGGGTTCCCCTAGGGATTCCCCGTCTACTGTATCCCTCGTTACAATCTTTTAATGAAGTGAACGTGGGTTCGAGGCTTTAGTCCTCACGTTGGTTTTAAACCTTGTGTTAGTTCATGATCACTTGAGCCCTTCCGCTCAGTTCATGGGATGCCCCAAGCGCTTAATTAAAATTGAACCTAAACTGACTTTCACTAAAATTTGCTGCGTTTGAAAACATTCATGCATACGCATACGCATGCATATTGTTGTGGTAAAACAGGGGCAGGATCATCTCGAGCTACCTTCTGGGGTAGAGACAAAGTTAAAACAGCAGAAACCAATTGAGGTAAGACAACGACGCGGTCGAGATTTGCCACACCTCGTTGTTTTCTACTTTCAGATACTTGGGGACGGACACAAAAGGAGGCTAGGGTCACTACCAATAGGTCGTCGTCCTTAACCTAGCCCGGGACAAGCAGAAAGCGTTGCTGTAAAGCAGCCCAGTATCCTTTGAATTCATAGTAATTATTACCTTTGTTCGATGCCTAATCTATCCTGGGGGGTTTCGATTAGTACCTTACGGAGTGGCTGGCGGAGCATCAAAAGCTTTGGTCCCCTCACGCGAGTCATTCCCATGTACAGTTGTCTCCTAAAATCAATCGACTTTTTTAAAAAAAAAAGTGTAGGTTAGCTCGCCTGGGCGAGCAGCCCCTGCACCAAAATATAAAAAGTGAAGAAGGGGGACGTTTTTGCATTCAAAAACTTCTTTTCCCCCCATTCAAAAGCAATACCCACGGAATTTACGAGTTTGCAGCCCTAGGGTCACTATTTTTCACATTTTTCAATTCCGTTTTGCGCTTTTATTCATCACCAACAAGTAAGTACTCCATCCTTAAGCTTTCTAGCTTTTCATTGGTGTATTTTGATCTCCTTTTGGTGCTCTAAATTGTGGGAATGTGCTCAAATATGTGGGGCAATTTTGGTTTGTTTTCTTGCTTGATTGGGTTGAATTGGGGGTTTGTATGAGATGGCCCTAGGCCTATAATGTATTTTGAAGCAATGGGGCATGCCACATTGTCCCCGTTCTCTTGCTATTGATGCCTAAACGCGTGCCCACCAAGTGTTCGGTGAAATGCCTCAATGGCATTAACGCGTTATTTTTGTAGGGAAACAACCTATGGGACAATTTGGTTTGCACATGTTTTCTATTTTTTGGGACATGTATTCAGTTTCGTAAGGGCTAGAGTAATTGCCCCCACATATATCCTAGGCCTAGGAACCAAAGTTTTTATGCAAGAGAACACAAGAGTGAGTGCATATTGGGTGAAGCTACCCTTTTTGGCCAGCAATCAGCTATGAGCCACGCTACAATAGTTTCCCTACGCCTAGATGTTTAGGAATTTTGTTCATCATAAACGTGTAGGTGTAGAATAGGTGGCAAAATACCTTTGGCAATTTACACTTTGGGTATGATAGCAAAATACTTGGATGTATGTACATGTAATTTTTGGTAGTCAAAATGTCTCACAAAAATATATATATATGTTGCATGTTATGTAAAGAAAATACCTTACAAAGATACCTTTTAATTTGAATGCAATTTTAGTTAGCAAAAGAAAATATACTTGAATTTGCATGCGGCTTTAGGTAGCAAAAACACTTGAATAAAGCATGAAATGTAGCACCTTATTGTGTAAGTAGCCAAGATTCATCACGAAGTTTGTGTATGTATAGGTATTAGAAATACCAGAATGTGCACGTATGCAATTTTTGGTAGCCAAAGTGCTTTGAGTATGCATGTATGTAAATTTAGAAAAGGAAATGCATGTGATGTAGGTAGCAAATACACCTTGGAAGTACATATAAGTGATCTAGGTAACGAAGGTGCCTTGATTGTGCGTGGGTGCATTTTTCTTAGTTAGAAGAATATCTTGTGCGAGTGAATGTTCGTAAGAAAGTATGTGCATGAGTTTGCTCTAAATTTACATTGATGTTTGTGTTTATTGGACGAGGTTGTATGCCATTTTCGTTTTAAGAGTAGCATTTCTTGGCAAAACTAACTTTCCAAATGTTTGCCTTCGCAGGAAATGGCCCCGAGGAAGCTTGCCGCAAAGAGGTCCAGGAAGGATAAAGCGGCCGAAGGAACCAGTTCCGCTCCCGAGTATGATAGCCACCGCTTTAGGAGCACTGAACACCAGCAGCGCTTCGAGGCCATCAAGGGATGGTCATTTCTCCGGGAGCGACGCGTCCAGGTCAGGGACGATGAGTATGCCGATTTCTAGGAGGAGATAGTTCGCCGGCGGTGGGCATCACTGGTTACCCCCATGGCCAAGTTCAACCCATACATAGTCCTCAAATTTTATGCCAATGCTTGGCCTACGGAGGAGGGCGTGCGAGATATGAGATCCTGGGTGAGGGGTCAGTGGATCCCGTTCGATGCGGATGCTATCAGCCAGTTCCTAGGATATCCTTTAGTGCTGGAAGAGGGCCAGAAGTGCGAGTATGGCCAGAGGAGGAACCGGTCCGATGGTTTTGATGAAGAGGCCATCGCCCAATTGCTGTGTATACCGGGGCAGGATTTTGCCCGGACTGCTGCAGGGAGGCGAGTGTGAATTATGCGCACCAACATGACCACCCTGACCCAGATATGGATGACGTTGCTGCTCAGCAACATCCTGCCCAGCGATCATAATTCCAACCTCCCTTTGCCGAAGTGTCAGCTAGTGTACGCCATCCTGACACAGATGAGTATTCACGTGGCTCAGTTGATCGCTGATGCCATTTATCTATTTGCAGGTATGGCGCCGACCAGGCACCCTTTGGACCTAGATAAGTCCAACAGGGCCCTGGGATTTCCCGCACTGATCACAGGACTCTGCCAGTCGTTCGGAGTCCCCGTTGCACCTACCAAGGTGATTCGGCCGCCCATCACCCGGGCTGTTATTGAGAAGTACTGCACCCAGAGACAGGCTCAGGGTGATGCTCCACAGGCCGCAGGCACGCCACCACCACCTCATCAGGCTGGCCCGGCTGGGTCGTTTGACATGGAGCAGTATTTACGGCATTTGGTTCGCCAGCAGGCGGCCAACCACCGGGCACATGTACAGACCCATGATTGTCTTTACCAGCTGAGCCTCAGCATGCAGAGCCAGGGCTTCGCTTCTTTTTCATGCCCTACTCCAGACCAGTTCAGGGCAGAGGTCGCATGGCCCGGGGATTGGCCCGAGGCCCAAGCAGGAGAGGCACCCCCAGAGGCTCCCGACGATGGAGAGGAGGCCCACGAGGACGAGGAGATGGCCGATTTGCTTGACTTCTTGGGAGGGAGTGGAGCTACATGACTGGGAGGTCCCCAGATTCATGTTTTCTTTCATATTTCTTTTATCATTTTTATGTTATGTTATTTTTTTTTTACTTGAGAGACTAATGTTTGTTTTTGTTGTTTCGATTGTCATTTGTACAGCGCATACATTTTTGTTTGGATTGTTGCGTTTAGTGCTTATATCATTATTATCGATGATGTTTATTTGAAATTCTGGAACCGTGTAGAGTTTTTCGTTTAGGAACATCGTCCAAAAAATAAAACAAACAAAAATCATGATAAAAATAAGAATAAAAAAAAGAAAGAGAGAGCAAGTAAGGAGAAAAAGAAGGAAAATAGAAGATAAAGAACCAACATGTTTTTGAAAGAGATGATTTCCGACTTTTGTTTGAAAGGAAAATTTGCCGATCATAGCTACTTTTTGAAAAAAATGTGTGTACAACTGAAGGGTGAACGCTGTGAGAATTTTCCCGGGCGCCCAAAATGGACTCGGATAAATGCACAAATGGATAAAAGAACATATTTTGGAAACATTGGGTTGACTAAAATAGAGGAAATGAATCCTGAGCCCTAGCATCACATGACCGTAAAATTTTGACACTTGAGTGTCCACATAGGAGCATGCATGACCAGTTTTGCATAAAGTTTCCAAATCATCATTTTTGCATTTGTGTCATGGAAATAATGTGGGGCATCCCTTTTTATCCTTGAACCAAACCAAACCCTGACATGTATCATGTCTAACCATTCTACAAGCCTTGAGCCAAAATCCTAACTCACTGTAATCCTTGACCCAGGGTGAGAATGTCAATCCTTACCCTCGGAAGCAAAAAAAAAAAAGAAAAGAAAGGAAATTCCCAATCAAAGAGTGGGAGAAAGCAAAAAGAAAAGAAAGGAAATTCCCAATCAAAGAGTGGGAGAAAGCAAAAAGAAAAGAAAGGAAATTCCCAATCAAAGAATGGGAGAAAGTAAAAAAAAAAAAAAGAAGAAGAAGAAGAAGAAGAAGGAAAGAAAGCTCCTGATCAAGAATCGAAAGAAAACAGGAGAAATGTGCAGAAAGGTCTTTGGACTGGACAATATCTGAGCAATACAGAATTGTAACCAAATGAACAAAAAGAAGGAAGGGAAACCACAACCTGAAGTGGTCTTCCCCCTTTGATCGCCAACCAAAATCCTGTGCGTCGGTGACTTGCTCGCCCCGCACTAAACCAAAACAGAAAAGGAAAAAAGCCAGAAAAAAAAAAATCAAATCAATCAAAAGCCGAAAAACCCACCAAAAGAACCCATTCCCAAGGGAAGTCCTATTGATCCATGATCACGCATGTAATCTTTGATTTGATAGGAAATAATTCGCAAAGTCAAGTCGTGGCATATCTATGGTTCGGAATTAGGATGAAACACTTACCTGTGCGAGATTGATACACTCTGAGTGATTTTCTTCTATTTTTTGTTGAACCCAGTGTTTCCTCTAAATGGTCATTTAGAAACGAAATGCTAACATCCAAAATCTCATTTATGGTTATGGGGGGGTTTCATCAGCAGACTCTCTTTCCCCGGTAGACGCATTGTTTTTCACTCAAAAAGGCATATGCTGCTCTAATCAGTTGGAATATTGGTCTCTTTACTAAAGTATGTTTGCATTTTAGTGGAGAAAACACCGAGACTTTTTCAAGTCTCACAAGTTATCCAGAACTACGTAGGTCTGAGTTCCTCATTTGAGGATACGTAGGAGCAAGAGCCTCGCTTTTGTCGACCACACCACCTTTTGTTGCCATGACCCAAGAGCTGGTAGCCCACGGAGACACCTTACGGTTATCCGCACCTCGTCATTCAGTGACCCCAAGTGGATTGACGAGCAGAGGCCAATGTGGTCATCTGCGCCCTTTCCGGAGATGTCAGCATATTCCGGTGGAGACTTTTTCAAGTCTCACAAGTTATCAAGAACTACGTAGGTCTGAGTTCCTCATTGGAGGATACGTAGGAGCAAGAGCCTCGCTTTTGTCGGCCACCCTCACAAGTTTTGTCATGCTGGCACTGGAGTCACGTGACATGCGGAGATACCCAAGTGGTTGTCCGTACTTTCAAAACTTTTTTGCTGTCTGTGAGACGAAAAGCCTGATAGCACGCAAAGACTAACGTCGTCTTCTGCGCCCTTCGTCAATCGCAGCCGACAAGCCCGTTGACACGCGAAGATTTACGTCATCTTCTGCGCTCACAAGATCTGTCATACTGACATTTGAGTCACGCTGACGGGCGGAAATACTGAGTGGTTATCCGTATAAACATTCTTTTTGCTATCTGTAAGACGAAAAGCCTGATAGCATGCGAAGACTGACATCGTCTTCTGCACCCTTTGTTCCCCCGGGAACGACAAGTCATTTGCACGCGGAGATTTTATGGTCACCCGCGACTCTCGTCAACCGAGAGGAACGAAATTAGTGTCTTATCTTTACTTCCCTTTTATCTCCAATAAAAGACAAGTAAAGAGGGGCAACTGTCATACCCTAATTTTGTCCGGGGACCTTTGCTTGGTGGCATGCAACTTGTGTTTGGTCATTTTGAGGTGCTTGGCGCCCATCATTAGGCAATTTGTGAAATTCCGTGACGTGCCGGAAATCAAAAGAAAATATTGATGCATAATCCGTAAGGTTCCGTGACACACCAGAAATCAAAAGGAAGCATCGTTGCACAAATAGTGAGGTTTCGTAACATTCTGTAAGTCCAAAAAGGGGATGATTATGTAATCTGCGAGGTTCTGTAACATTACGGAAAGAAAACAAGTATCGTTACGAAATTCGTAAGTTTCCGTAACTTTACGAAAAAAAGAATCACCAAAAAAAGGCAGGGGTGTATTTAGTAAAAATGGGGGTGCAAATAGCAACCAGGCCCACTTGGGCCCTCTAGAAGATTCCTCCAGAAGGCTGTTGCTTCTGGAGGAAGCAACCTTGCTTGCCTGGGTGAGCTGGGTGGCAAGCTTCTCCCCCAATTTTCTATAAATAGGGGGAGAAGTGAAGTAGAAAAGGGTTCAGCCCCTTAGGCACTTCTCTCTCTCTCGAAATAGCTGAGGAAAATTAGTTCCGTGAAGAAAATCCAAGCCGAGGCACTTCCGTAACGTTTCCGTGAGTAATTACGCGAAGATTCTCGACCGTTCTTCAAGATTCATTCGTTCTTCATCGTTCTTCAGTCTTCAACGGGTAAGTACCTCAAACCAAGCTTTTCAATTCATTCTATGTACCCGTGGTGGTCCACATTTTGTTTCATGTATTTTTATTCTCGTCTTCATTTACTTTTTATACCCCATTTTGACGTGCTTAAGCCATTTATTTAAGTCATTTCTCGCTTAATCTAAAAATAAAATAAATTTCCACCGATCGTTTGAATTGTATCATCCGTTAATTTCGGTTAAAACGAATTCCGACAGTTCGGTCGTGCCGTAACCACGTTGGAAATCAAAAAAAGAGGTAAAATAATAATATAATAATAAAAAATATCTTTTAGTAAAATAAAGCGGAAAAATCAATCGGACGTTTCTCTTTGGGATTTCTCGTTCTTAATTGAATTGACTAATAACTAAAGTGAAATTAAGGCTAAAATCAACTCGCCTTGTCAAGCTCGTCCACAAAAATAGGATTTTGAAAGTTTATCATTTCAGTTTCTTACCAAGTAAAATGGATCATTTTTAAGGTCCAACGCCTTAAAATGATCACCTTTCAAGTAAAAAGAATCACTTGATTCACGCATAAGAAAGAACTACGTAGGTCTGATTTCCTCATCACAATTGGGGAATACGTAGGAGCAAAGGGAAACACCCTTGTCGACCACAAAAATAGAAAAAAATATAAAAAGGGTATAAAGGATGTAAGGACATAAAAGGGAACGTAAAAATCAAAGTCATGTTTGCACATTCGATTAAAGGTTGTCGTCCCTTGTGACGGACGTGTGGGGTGCTAATACCTTCCCTGTGCGTAAATACAACTCCCGAGCCTTTCACTTAAAAGTTCGTAGATCGCGTCTTTTCCGGTTTTTCCGACGTTTTCCTCAAATAAACGTTGGTGGCGACTCCGCGCGTATTCCTTTCGTGGAACACGCATCCCGCGAGTCACGCGTCGCCCTCCCGCCGAAGGGTAGGTTGCGACAGTCGCCACCAACGTTTATTCAAGGAAAACGTCGAAAAAACCAAAATGGAAAAGGTTGAGGGTCTGTGTATTTTGAAAATGAGGGTTCGGGAGTCATTTACGCACAGGGAAGGTATTAGCACCCCATGCACCCGTCACAAGGGACGGCAACCTCTAATCGAGTGTGCAAATCATGACTTCAATATTATTTATTTTCCCTTTTATATTTACTTTCCCTTTTTGTATTTTTTAATTTTTTGGGGTTGACAAGGGTGTTACCCTCGCTCCTACATATCCTCGGGTGCGATGAGGAAATCAGACCTACGTAGTTCTTTAATCTGAATGTTTGTTGGTTAAATTGTTTTCATCTTTTTTGAAAGATTGATTTTAACCGAACAAAAGTTGTTTAAGGCGTTGGACCTCGAAACGATCTTTTGATTTTTGAAAAGAGGAGAGAGTTGTTAAGGCATTGGACCTTGAAATGATCTTTCTCAAATTTAAAAGGTGAGAATCGTTAAGGCACTGGACCTTGAAATGACCTCTTGATTTTTAAAAGGAGATAATCATTAAGGCGTTGGACCTTGAAACGATCTCTTGATTTTATTTTTTGATGAAATGAAGTTTTTGAGTTGGTTTTATTTGTTTTTTTAATTATTAATCTTCAATCCTTTTTTAAGATAACTTGCGACATTAATGTCCAGTTAAAACTTATTTTTTTGATGAAGAGTTTACAACACAAACGATCAATCAAAACTTATTTAAACAGTGATTAAGTGAGATTACAACATAAACGATCGGTTGAAATTCATTTAAACAAAGATTAAGTGAGATTACAACACAAACGATTAGTCAAATTTTATTTTAACGGTGATTAAACGAGATTATGGTATGAACAATCAGTTGACACTCGCTTTAAACAAAGAAAAAGAACACCGATGATCAAAGAAGGAGATGAAGAAGCATAAAGAATAAAGGGCACCCCTAAGGGTCCATAAATCAAATTCAAATCCTTAAAGGCAAACACTAACCGGATGAAGAACGATGAAGAACGACGAAGAATAGCCGAAGAATGAACGACGAACGGTGTAGGAATTGATCACGAATGCAATTCGGAAGCGTTTCGGCCTTTATTCCTCTTCTTTTTTCTTCTTTCTAGACCTCTTGGAACTTAGGTACCCTTTGCTTCAGCCTTCCCACGCCTATTTATAGCAAAACAAGGCATTTGGGCTGAAGGTAGCTCGCCCAAGCGAGTTGAGCTCGGCCACGCGAGCTGATACCTTCATTCAGAAGCAACCCTGCTTGCCCAGGCGAGCTGGTTACTTCATTATGAAGTTATCTAGGTGGCTCAGGTGCTGAAAATGCCCCAAAAGTGACCCTTTTGCCCTCCTTTTGAGTATTTTGCACATTTCCTTCTGAAACGTCACAAAACCCTATGGATTGTGCGGCAATAGGTGTTAAGCAGCTCAATTCAGCTGGAAAAAATCAAAACATTAACAAATGAAGGTCCCTGGACAAAATTAGGGTATGACACCAATGAAAGGCCTTTTTGTTACAAAATTTGAAAGCAAAGCAAATTGCCAATTACAAAATTACAAAAAAAATGTCCTCAATTTTGATGGCTATTCTCTCTTTGGTGCTTCACTCAATTTGGAATGCTTCTAGTCCAATAGATCTTAAGGTGGTTGACCCCATGCTTCTTGACTCAAGTTCCTCAATGGATGACACCAATCCTCCTTTCCAATTCCCTATATAGCAACTCACAAACAAAAAAACAAAGAGACAATCAATAACCAAAGTTCAAAAAAAATGAACTGAAAGCTAAACCAATAAAGTTTTAACAAGAAAAAAGTTCAAGGATTATTCAACAATTAAAGCAATGAAAAGCAAGCTAGGACTCAAAGAGAAATCTAGAATGGCTCTCGAGTAGAGTAAAAAAACTATAAAAAAAGACTTAAGAAACCTCTAGTTTTGGCACTTGTTTTCACACTAATTTTCAATTGAAATTTCAGATCTAAGATTGGTATAAAATAGGCACCAATTATAGAACAAATTTTGAGCCAAAACAACAAGCACACTTCTCTTTTACTTTTTTTTTATTTTTCCTAGACACTGATTTTCCTGCCAAATTGTATGATTTTTCTTATTTTTGGATTTTATCCAAATCACTTGGTTCTTTTTTCTAATTTTTTTTCCAGATGTATAGAAAATTCAATAAAAATTTTAGCTCAAAATTTGCAGTGACCTATTCGCAGTAATTTTTACAAGCTCATATGTAAGTTACCAACACCAACGATTTCAGCCTTCGAATTTTTTTAAGCATGGTATATTGATTGCCTTAGGCTTACTTTCAACTTTCCTGTGTGTGTTAAACTCACTCGGCTTGTTTATCACAGTTTTTGGAGTTCAACATTCACTTAGGATCAAAATTTCAGCCAGCAATTCAATCACCACAACTCAAATTCACAATGGACACAATCATAAGGAAACCTAATAGTTCAAGAAAAGGTTTACAATCAAAGATTCTCTAAGAATTTTGCATGAACATGTTAAGGACTAATTAACATGCAAGATTTGACTCAAGTCAAATAATAGGCTAAAAAAATTTCATACACTCATGAACAAATGAGTTAGACATAGAATGTAGAAGCAAAGCTTCATGGTGAATCAAAGGTGATTCAAAGGTGTTTTGATGATAACGATGATGATAACAAAAGATGATGACAAAGGTGATGACAAAAAGCTCAAAGAACAACTCAAGTGAATCAAAGATCAATCAAAGAACAACTCAAGTAAATCAAGAATAATTCAAGACTCAAGAAGAAAGTTTAGAGTCAAGAATCAAGATTCAAGGTTCAAGATCTCAAGAATCAAGATTCAAGGTTCAAGATCTCAAGAATCAAGATCAAGATTCAAGACTCAAGATTCAAGAATCAAGAGAAGGCTCAATCAAGATAAGTATGAAAAGTTTTTCTCAAAAATTGAATAGCACGTGATTTTTCTCAAAACATGTTTACCAAAGAGTTTTTACTCTCTGGTAATCGATTACCAGTAGTAAAGTTGTTTTGAAAAAGTTTTCAAATTGAATTTACAACGTTCCAATTAATTTCAAAAAGCTGCAATCGATTACAATGTTTTGGTAATCGATTACCAGTGCCTTTGAACATTGAAATTCAAATTCAAATGTGAAGAGTCACATCCTTTCACATAAAAGCTTTGTGTAGTCGATTACACTTATTTGGTAATCGATTACCAGTGATTGTTTCTGAATAAATCAAAAGATGTAACTCTTCAAAAGGTTTTTGACTTTTTCAAATTGGTTTTAAGTTTTTCTAAAAGTTATAACTCTTCTAAATGGTCCTCTTGGCCAGACATGAAGAGTCTATAAATGCAAGGCTTTGATTTGCTTTTCAATACACTTTTACACTTTTAGAATTCAAAATGACACAGTCTGAGAATTCTTTTGATTCTTCCCTTTCCCTAATACAAAAGTGTTCAAAGGACTAACCGCCTGAGAATTCTTTTGTATCCCCATTCACAAAGTATCAAAGGTTTAACAGCCTGAGATCTTTGTCTTAACACATTGGAGGGTACATCCTTTGTGGTACAAGTAGAGGGTACATCTACTTGGGTTTGACTGAGAACAAGAGAGGGTACATCTCTTGTGGATCAGTTCTAGTGGAGGGTACATCCCTTGTGGATCTTTGCTTGTAAAAGGATTTTTACAAGGTTGAAAGAAATCTCAAGGATCGCAGGTCGCTTGGGGACTGGATGTAGGCACGGGTTGTTGCCGAACCAGTATAAAAACTCTTGTGTGTTTGTCTCCTTCTTCCCTACTCTTTTACTTTCTGTTGTGCATTTAATTTCCACTTTTACTTTCTGTTAAGATTCTCTTCTACTCCTCATTCTTTTAACAACTTAGTAAAAGCATTGGAAGAGTAAATTTTTTAATTAGTAAAGGTTTAGGAATAATTAATTAAACCCCCCCTTCTTAATTATTCTGAGGCCACTCGATCCAACATAGAAACATGAAAAATAAAATTCAGCACAACATAAGGAATCTTATGTGACAAGTTTCATGACTAAACATGACTTCTATGACAAAACTACAATAGGTGAACATGTCACTCTAGATTTTTGAGGCTTTCTTCTACTTTAATTTTTTTGTAAGAATTTTATGGTTTAAGTTTCAACCACAAGATAGCAAGACAAAACTCAAAGAACCTAAACTCAACACAATTCATGGTTCAAGAACAAGAACAAGAAATTTGAACCATAGAAAATCAAATCTAGCTTCTATAGCAAGTTTTATCGGTGTAAATTCTAAAGAATCATGTTAACAACATTCAACGCAAGACATGTGAGTAAATATATGTAAAAAAAATGAAGAAACAACAATGGAGGTTAATGGAGGTTTAAGGAGCACCTACTTGAAGCTCTTGTGCTCTGATACCACTTGATGAGAGCTTGCTTGAGAAGCTTCTATGGTGGCAGGATCTTTGAGCTTCAATGAGGTCCTTCAAAGGTGATTTTCCACCATGCAGATGCAGTGAAAGATAAAGGAGAAGAGGTGAGAGGAGGCGTCATCCACTAGGGAATAAGCCATGGAAGGAGGAGCTTCACCACCAAGAGAATGCCTTGGATAAGAAGTTTAGAGAGGAAACTTCAATGGAGGAAAAGAATGAGAGAGAGGGGGGGAGCATGAAATTGAAGGAGAAAAAGTGGGAGAGAAGTTGAACTTTGAAGTGTTTCTCACAAGTTTCTCATTCATCAAAGTTGTGACAAGTGTTGCACTTGTTTCTATTTATAGCCTAGGTCACTAGCTAAATGAAATTCACTTCATGTGAATCGAAGAGGAATATTCCAAGGATATGCCAAAGGCATCTTAGCATATTCCAAGGATATGCTAAAGACATCTTAGAATATTTCAAGAATATGCCAAAGACATCTTAGCATATTCCCTTTAGATGCCACAAGAATGAAAGGTGTGACTCTAGCATATGGGAAAGAAATATGCCACAAGAATATGCCAAAAGAATATTCCAAGAATATGCCAAAGGGGGGAAAACTACACACACACCTATAATAACTAAGCTCACACCCAGGCCAAAATACACGAAAAAAACAAAAAAAAAAGTCCCTACTGCAAAGACTACTCAAAATGCCCTGAAATACAGGCTAAAACCCTATACTACTAGGGTACCCTTAACTTGTAGGGTATGGTGCTCTTAATTTATAGGGTACCCTACAAACCTAAAAGAAGAAAAACCTATTCTAATATTTACAGAGAAAAGTGGACTCAACCTTAGCTTATGACCTTAGAAATCTACCCTGAGGTTCATGAGAACCCTAGGCCCTTCTTTAGCAGCTCTAGTCCATCCTCTTGGATCCTTTTGCACATGGCTCTGGTGACTGGTCCTTCCCTAGGGAGGATTGCATCACTTTCTCAAGAGTTAAGATTTTTCAGGATTGACTAAGAAAAGCAAATCTCTAATATCAAGACTCAGACCCTCCAAATGCACTCAATGTCATATTCAAGTTTGGCATCATCAAAGACAAAAAGGGGGGGGGAGATTGTTAGAAATAGGGGGAGCAACATGAACAACATGAAGACTAAAGCTTGAAGCTTGGAGAAAAGCTTGAAAATGTTTTGTCTTTTACATGCCCTACTCCCTTGAGTGGAATTTGTATTGGTTGTTTTATTAAATGTTGCATCTTAGTCCATATCATATCTTTTGTGCATATGCATCATTGTGAATAAGTGGGAAGAAAATTTTTAAGTTAGAAAAGTTTCTTCAGAAGGCAAAACTCTTTGTTTTAATCTATTACAGCCTTATTGTAAGTGATTACAAAAGTTGTCTAAAGCTTGTAGAGTTATGTCTCGTATCGATTTATTTACAAAAGTTGTCATTTACACAATTGTTTTTAGACAATGATTGGTTTATTCAGGAGTCTCTACTTTAATCGATTACCATGTGATATAATCGATTACTTCTCTTTCTATAAGTGTTTCAAAAGTAAACAATAAAACTTTAATCGATTACTTTGAGTATCTAATGAATTACCTTGTTCTTGAATTGTTTCCAGGTTTTGGGAAGAACACTTTAATCAATTAAAAAGATAATCTAATCAATTACTTCATTGAATTAATTGATTACCTTGTAGATTTAATCAATCACAGGTGGTTATAACTGTTTTCTCTATAAATAAACAGCTTGTGTTCTCTTCAAAAACAACGAAATAAGCTTTTGAATAAACTAAGATCACGTCCTATTATTAGTTAAAGAAAGAAGATAATAAAAGTGCTTAGAAAAGTAACTCACACCTTCAAATCTTTTGGTTGTGAAGATCTTTAGTGATAAGTGAGTTGTGTCACTTTCTTGAGTTCAAGAAGAACACCTCTTTAGTCAAGAAAGGTTTTGTGGAAAGGATTGATCAAGTTGTGTCTATCTTTACTCTTGGATTTCGTGTATGGTTTTACAATCTTTTTGTTTGTGCATGAATCGCTTAAGGCATGCTAGAATAGGTGTTTCTAGTTTGGGCTCAGGGTAGGTTTCTCTTAAGCTCTTATTCACAGAGGACCCTAGTGTTGGGTGCCTAAGTCTCTTTTTCCAGGGTGGGAACTATAGATTGTTTATGGTTACTTGTAAGGATTCTATAAGCATAGTGGAAATCTAATTCGGGTTTTGGATTAGATAGCTGGATTAGCCTCTCTAGTGATAGAGAGTGAAGCAATATAAAAAAGTTGTGTACTTCTCTTAATCTGATCTTTATCTCTCATTTTAGTCTTAATCATTTTTGTAAAGGTTCAAGAATATATCTTTGTGAAAGAAAGAATTTTAATGAAGGATCTCGTGTAAAGGGTGGATTGATTTGGTATTGATTGAGTTTGGTTTATGAAAGTTTTGTGATACGATCCGTACAAAATAAGTTTTTGTATCTCTAGTTTTAAAAATTTTGTTTTGTTTTGAAAACCAATTCACCTCCCACCCCCCCTCCTCTTGGTTTGTTGAGTACCATCATCTTTTTGCAATAGCTTCACAAATGAGACAACAATTCTTGTTGAATTCAATTTTGAAGCCTTTGTCACATAGTTGACTTATGCTCAAGAGATTGTGCTTAAGTCCATTAACATATAGAACATTTTTTGTTTGAGTCTTGTGCTAATTTCCCATGTTTCCTACTCCCATAATTCTTCCCTTATTGTTGTCTCCAAAAGTGACATATCCTCCTTCCTTTGACACAAAGTCTTGACTTGTCACCCGTCATGTGCGTAGAGCAGCCACTATCCAAGTACGATAGTGAGTCTCTTGCTTTTAGGCACACCTGCAAGACAAAATCAATTAGAGAGAGGTGGTATCCTACTGAGGTTAGGTCCAATGGGGTTAATTTCCAAAACTAAATCTTTAGGAATCCAAACACATTTACCTCTAGGAACGTCAAATCTCCTAACATAGCATTTATAAGATGTTTGTCCTCTTTTCATGCAATAATGACAAGCCTTTGCTTTAGGCTTGGATTGCACTATGTTTTTCTTTTTGAAGACTTTGTTTGGATTCACCTTTTTGGAGGATGCAAACTTGGTTTTCTTAGAAAAGGTAGTTTGCTTGTTATACCCCAAACTAGTCTTCTCGGTAGAATGCCTTTTCACATTGAGCAAGTGACTAAGATCACTCTTTACTTTGTTTATTTTTCTAAACAAATCTTTAAGATAAGAAAACTCAATTTTCAACTTCGTACGTTCTTTGTTGTGAGCCTTTTTTAACTTTTCAAACTCAATTTGCAAAGATTTGTAATCATCCATATTGAGAGAAGTAAAAGCACAAACACAACCAATGACTTTATAGCTTGAAACAAGTTTTTCATTTTATTGTCTCGGTTTATCCAACTCATTTTGTGTTGAAGTCAATTTAGTGATATGCAATTTTAGATTGCTTCTCAAATTATTGATTGAAACAGCAAGCCTTTGCGCTTCTTCATGTGTTTCATTAAATGCTTCCCAAACTTCTTCATATTCAGAATTTACCTTAGTTTCTTCAATGGTTGAGGAGTCATCCATTGAATCTGCCATCAAGTACACATTTGCAACTTCTTCTTCACTATAAGAGTCGGAGGATGTGAATGCATTGTCTTCCGAAGCAATGTAGGCCTTTTTCTGTTTTCTATCCTTATTTCCTTTCTTTTTAGCAAGTTGTTTTCTAAGGTAGATAGGACATTCAGATTTAATGTGACCTTGCTTCCCACATTCGAAGCATGTAAAGGTGTCATTGTTAATTTCTATCTTCTTTGAAGGTTTAGAGAATTTTTTGTCTTTTCATCTTTGGAGAACTTTTCCAAACTTCTTTACCATCAAGCTTAAATTATCTACATCTTTGTCATCACTAGTGCTTTCTTTGCAATCTTCCTTTGAAGAACTAACTTGAGTGTAATTCCTTTTCTCTTCTTTTTTATTTCTTCTACATGAGATTGTTGAATCAACTCATGTTCATATGCAAGCAATTTTCCAAAGAGAGCTTCCATCGACATTGATGCTAAGTCCTTGGATTCCTTTATCGTTGTGATCTTTGGTTCCCAAGTTCTTGTAAGACAGTTGAGGATTTTGATGTTTAGTTCATCATCTACAAACTTTTTTCCAAGACCAAGAAGGTGATTCACAATATGGATAAATCTTGATTGAAGTTTCGAAATGGTTTCTCCATTCTTCATTCAGAATGCTTCATATTCAGATACAAGAGTGTCTTTTCTTGCTCTTCTTACATCTACAGTGCCTTCATGAGTGACTTCAAGCATTTCCCATATTTCGTTTGCACTTTTGCACCTTGCAGTATGAAAAAATTCATCAGAAGACAAACCAAAAGTTAAAATGTTTTCAGCTTTTCGATCATCTTGCACTTTTCTTTTCTCATCGTCTTTCATCTCATCCCATTCTTTAGGCACCAATTCACTATTCACTTCTTTAGTTGGTATAAAAGGTCCTATAACAATAGCATTTCATGCACTGAGATCAATTGACTAGATAAATGATGCAATCCTACCCTCAAGGGCATTGGATAGAAGACTCCAAGAAGATTGGGCCAGAGATGCAAGAAAAGGCCCTAGGATTCTTATGAGCCTAAGGGTAGATTTTGGGCCCATGGGCTAAGTATAAGCCCACTTATCTTCGTACATATTAGATTAAGGTTTCATTATTTTTGGGTCTTGTATTTAGGGCTACACAGTGTAGGGAGGGTACCCTAGTAATGTAGGATTTTTCAGCCCTTGTATTTTAGGGCAACTAAACTAGTTTTTGTATTAAGGGTAGTTTTGTAATTTCACATGCACTAATTGATGTGTAACACCCTAAAATATTACTAATTATAAAGTGATTTTTAATTTTATTTATCGTGTTATTTGACTATATGGTTGACTTGAATGAGTTGAGGTGTGGCTTGAATTTGTCATGTGTGAATTTTTTGATGTGGATGTTGAGTTATGTGTTGTTGAGCTAAGTTGAAATTATGAGATTTCAAATTTTACCTAAATCTATTTTAGTAAAATTGCGATCCCAGATTTGTTAACCATTGGATCATCTTCAAATTTTGGCTGGAGGTTCCTAAGACAATTCTCCATAGTCAGACCGTTGGGATTTTAAAAGCAACAACTTTTGATGTCTCTCTAAGCGCAAGGGGTGCGCTAAGCGCAATTCCAATCCGAGAGGGAATTGCATGGAGCGAGAATTAGCGCGCTGAGCAAGAATTAGTGCAGAGGGAGTTGCACTCAACGCGAATCGTCACGCTAAGCGTGAAAAGTGGACTCCCGCTTAGCGAGATGAGCTCGCTAAGCAAGATCTGCATATTATAAATACGTTCTTTAGCATGAAAACCACAATTTTCCCCCTCTCCTCCTCTCCAAATGCCACCCAAACCCTAACACCTCCTTCTCCACCACCCACGACCACCAGTGGCCACCACGAGCCGCCGTTTCTTGCCGCCGAACCTCCACACCAAGAAGAACATTGTAATTAGAGAGAAATCCTCAGAATCCTCCCCAAGGATTCGATGGAGAAAATTCTCCAATCCTTCATTTCGTAGCTTCTCTAAGGTAATCTTGACTTCTAAGCCTTTCTCCTAGTTAGTTTGAGTTTCTCTAAGTGTCTCTTGTGTTTTGGGTACTATAGTAGGGAATTTTTACACTTCCTTTGAAAAACCCTTGAGAATGAGACATTGTAAAAGTTATCTTTTTATAACATTGATGTTATTTTTGTGACCTTCACTGAACCCCGGTCACATTGGCATGAGTGGAATTTCAAAATGATGTCTCCTTTTAGTAGAATCCGAAACACCCCTCAGCCCTTTATGTTTTGATAAGGGTATTTGACTCCGAATATTGTTATTAACCTTGTTTTTTAAATCTATAATAAATTTCATTCAATTTGGTATATCGAACCTTGCGTTTGGACTGACGAGCGTGATCGAGAAAGACCTCCGAGCGATGCAAAGAGGAACTGACGGAGAGCTCACGATAGGTGAAGGGAGTTTATTATCATTTACAGTTTTTAATACCATAGTTGGGGGTCAGGGAACCTAATTATGAGGACGTATGCTTGTCCCTGTTGTGTTTTCAAGAAAAACAATGTTTTTGACTAATGGGATGCGATACACTATTATTGATAAATGACATTATTGTTTTTATTAAACTTGTGTTGTCTGAAGACCTAGGGAGTGTGAATCTCAGGCATGAACTATATATGTATGTATATGCGAAATGTGACTTACTGATGATATTGCTATTGATGACATTAATTGATATGAGGTGACGTTGATGTTTATGATAATTTTGATACGAGATGATGTTGTTATTGATGATTATGTTAATATGAGTTGATGTTGTTATTGATGATTATGTTAATGTGAGATGATGTTGTTGTTGTTGATAATGTCATTGAGATGAGACAATGCTGATGTTGATAATGACATTGAGATGAAATGTTGATAATGTTGAAAATGCACTGTGATGATGTATGTTGTGTATGTACATGGGGGGTGTAGTTACCTTGTTGGATATCCCTGGAGGGGGAAATAGAGTGGTTAAAGAGTTTTAAGCCTCTATATAGGGGGATGGCTTAGAATATTTAATTATCCACGATCAATGCATTGATGGTGCCCATGTTTCATACGTTGTATGTTGTGTATGTACATAGGGGGTACAGTGACCTTGTTGGATATCCCTGGTGGGGGAAAAAGAGTGGTTAAAGAGTTTTATGCATCTCCGAAGGGGGGTGGCTTAGAATCTTTAATCATCCACTATTAGTGCATTGATGGTGCCCATGTTTCATACATTGTATGTTTTATATGTACATGGGGGGTGCAGTGACCTTGTTGGATATCCCTGGTGGGGAAAATAGAGTGGCTAAAGAGTTTTAAGCATCTCTGGAGGGGGATGGCTTAGAATCTTTAATTATCCATGGTCAGTGCATTGATGGTGCCCATGTTTCATACTTCATATGACATGGAAATAGTATAAACTTTGTCAGTAAGTACTTGTAGTTTCTCATGAGGAGGAATACTTGTACTTGGGGGCATGCCACTCGGTTTAGAACTCCCTTGAGACTCAGGCTGATCACCGTAGGGGGGGGGGAGTTGACTGTGCACGACAGGGTGACCTCGACACTTACTGCCTAGATTTCCTAAGTGAGAGTGTCGTGTGGACACGCTTTGGCTATTTCCTTGAGGATGGTACCACATTGCATTTGAGAGTTGAGGTCAGGTGCATGCATCATACTGAGCATGATTGATTGGAACTATGGACGGATGATGACTATTTGTTGAGTGTGTGTTGGACTAGTGAATGTTTGCGTAAGCTTATGATATTTGTTAATGTTTTCTTACTAATTGTGGTTATTTTATTTTTGTATTAATTTCTTTTATAATAAACTCACCCCTCGCAATTTTTGTACCGTGTGGTTGGTTGTTGTGATGATCGCGAACCTTTGTTCGTGGGAGCAGAATGACAATAGTAGAGTACGAGAAGTGAGATTCTTTTATGGAGCCGCTGAAACAACACGATGACTTTGGGATTATTTTGGGAGAGAGTTGTGTTTTGTTAATCAACTCCTCCATAGCTGGTTCCATAATTCTTTTATTGAATTGAGGATGTAAATCACAAATTTAATTATATGTATGAACAAATTTACTTTATATACATATATATATATATATATATATATGTATTCACTTAAGTAGTGTGTTGTTTGGGAATGTATATCGTGAAAAAAATTTACTTTGTTTTTTTCATAAGCAAATTAACGGAGTTTTCATTTAAAAATTGAAATTCTCACGGTTTAGAGTGGTGATATCATAGCGACGAGGCGGGTCGTTACATGATGTGTGTGTTGGGAGATAAATTTAATTGAATTGGGAGAAGCCCAATCCAATTAAATTTTGGACCATCTTAAGGGGGAGGTGAGCATTTGCTTGCTACACTCCATTGTCACATCATATAGTCACACTTTGTGTATGTCCGTCATGCTTTACATGCCTCATGACACCTAAGCACACTTAGTGGAGAATCTTGGACTTGATCTTGGATTAGTGGGCTGAACCATAGCTAAAATTTACTAATCATAATTAGTGAAATTTTGGCTCCACCAATTCAAATTCAAGTGAAATTTGAATAGAAATTCAAATTTCCCTCCAATTTTGTGTGAAACTTAGGCTATAAATAGAGGCATTGTGTGTGCATTTTTTCAACTTTGATCATTTGAGAATTACACTTCAAAGTTCAGACATCATTTGAGGCATAAAATTTTGTGCTCCTTCTCCCTCCACTCATCTTCTCCTACCTTTAAGTTGTTATCCATGGCTTCCTATGGTGGTGAGTGTTCGGTCGCGGCAAGTGCACCGAATCGCACAAGTAGTATAAAACGGTAAGAACCGAGTATCGAACTCTTGGGGAACTCGTGTTACTTGGTAAAACTAAATTCAGTGAATAGGTGTCTAGTATGAAAAGAGATGTGTTGATTATGAACATGTATGTATACTAACTATTAAAAGGAAAATCATGTGAGTAATGATGAGTAAAGACAAGTAGACAACATGTTGGTCTTCCTATTAGGTGCCTGATGTTAAAAAGATATTCTCTACTTAACAATGCTCATGTGTTATATGGTGTCTCTTGAAATACTAAACCCCGATTCCTCATGTAAGTCTAGCCTAATCTTGATCAAGCATCGTCCTCAGATTCCTCTTGTTGGACTAAACTCGACCAAAATCGTGTTAAGACAAACATACAAACAACTAGGTTACCGTACCCTGATCCCTAGTGATAATACAATAAACTAGCCCTGTCCTATCAAGTTCTAAGAATCAGACCAGATTCTACTGTTGAATGATCCTAAAAACACATGCTTCTACGTGATCAAGGCAAAGGCATGCTAGAATGAAGTTCTGATAGCACAATGAACACATAAAACATCATTAAATAGATATACAAATATTTACATCAAGTACCTACAAGGAAGAACCAACAGAGGATTTAGCTCTCCATAACTGGGAAGCTTCCTTTACAACAAAGAGAAGATAAAAATGAAGGATTGAAGAAATACAAGAGGTGAGGATGTCTCCTCTACCTCTAGAACCTCACAATCACTCATAAACTCATCTCAAGCTCTCAGGACGACTTCCTCTTCAAGCTCTGTTCTCTGCAAGTCTTCACACAGCAAAATCTCTCAAAACTCTCTGGATTTGGACCCTTCTCTCTCTAGAATCTCTCACATGCAAAAGCTCCTTGAGAAAATGGCCAAAATCCCAGAACTTGGACCTCTCTCTCTCTAGAAATCTCTAAAAAATGCAGAAGCTCAAGGAAAAGCCCAAACTCCTCTCCAAAATCTGATTTCAGGCTTAAACGGGTGGCTTTGTTTGTGCTTGTGTGCTTAGCGCAACTCTGAACCGCTTAGCACGCATTAGCGGATTTTGGCTTAGCGCGTGCTTTTCTCGCTCAGTGGATGGACAAAAAGTGGTGCACTTAGCGGGATGACCCTTTGCTCAGCGAACATGCACAGCTCATCCTTCTTCCAGATTCTTCCTCATGCTCAGCCGAGGAGTGTTGTGCTCAACAGTTGGCTCGTTGAGCCAGTAGATTGGCTTAGCAAGAGGATGAAAATCAGTGCTTCACAAACTTGCCTAATTAACCTGAAATTGTGAGGAAATGATTATTAAACACACAAAATGGAAGTTCTAAGTATTTGTTACCTATCTTTAACAAAAAGTAATTACAACACTACAAAATAACCATAAATTGGAGGAGTTTGATATAATTTACACAGGTTTTATACACAAAGGTTAGTCGTATTCATCGACTAACAACTCCCCCAAATTTACAATTTTGCTTGTCCTCAAGCAAATAAAGAACAACTCACTGGTCCTCAAGTGACAATAACATGTAGTGACTATGTACAAATGTGTATGCAAAAAAAGTTACTGATTGCATGATAAGAGAATGAAGCAAAATGCCCTCATCACTTGTCTTTCACAAAGCATGCAGTTATTCAAAGAGAAGAATAAAATGTAACCTGTACAATTAGATGAAGTTAGGCATAAGACAGATATCAAGGAATGTAGCTTAAACCACAGTCTCACGGCTTCTGTTTCACTCAAGCACAAGTGTTTAAGCTATTCATTAATAACAACTAGCAAGAGGTCCAATCTTTGAACTTCATCTCATGTCATCAAGTCATAAATGCATAAATAGAATCAGAAGGACTTTTATAGGCTTGCAGTGAGGTTTGGCTACAAAATAATTGGTTTTTCTAGGATTTAAAGGCTTAGATTCTAAGAGAGCATAAATCCTAGACTTATCCAAGTAATCTTTTCAATACAATTACCTTACTCACTAGCCTTTCACTTTAATTTTCTTTTGACCTTATTACAACAACACACATTTTCTTTGATTGCTCTTTTTTTTAACACACAACTTAATTGTTGTGTGTGCTGATGCTTTACCTTTTACTTTACATCCCAATCAACTCCACTCCCCCAAATTTGGGGTAAATTTGCCTTGAACCATATGCTCTCCTAGAATCTAAGAAAGGTATCTGGAGATATTCATTTAAGTTCAAGGTTCAATTTTTGACAATATCATTCAGCTCACAAAGGGTGCAAAGGATACAATTATGATTCAAGGTAAGCTTTTTGGTCAATTGGCTTGTATATATACAATCATGGCCTTCATCATGTCCTCATTTAAACATTTCATTCTAAAACTCAGAGATTGATGCAAAGACTATTACTCAAAGCTAGTCGTTCACTCACAGTTTAAGAGCACACTCTCACCGGTTATGGTTCAAACTTTTCTTTCTAAATTAACCTGTCTATTGACTAACAATTCTAATTGCAAGTTCACATTCTTGTTCTTTCTTTGTCTAACATACATACTTGCTCAAACTCATGAAAAGAAACACAAACTCCATCATAATCATGCATTCAAACCAAAATCAATTCATACACCAATTTTCACAAAAAGATAAAAGTGTTTCACTACAATATCATCAAAATCAAGTCAAATTGTTCTATATGCTTCAAAGCAAGCATACTAACTAACCATAAATAAAAACAGCAGTGTATATAAACTTTAACCAAAATCACTAAAAACCAATGTACTGAAACTATAATCATAATAATAACAATCCAAAAAGCATCATCGGGAATTTAGAATTCCTGTGACTGGTCCTGAGTATCTTGTGTCTGAACATCCTCCTTATCTGTCAGATGAAGTACTAGAGTAGCTCGAGGAGAAGTGTTCAGAGTAAGGACTGGTGTGATCGGATCCTCTGGTATCTCAGTGAAGGGGTCTGTTGCATGCTGAGGCGAGGATAGGTCCACCACTGGTGCAGGAGGCTCTATAGTGCCCTCAAGAGATCTCTCAGGAGTAGCAGCAGCTTCCTGTCTAACCTGTGTCTCACCTACCTCCTCCTCTACAATGAAAGGCTCTAGAATGGTGTCCTCGGATGACTCATCCTCCACATGTGGTGGTACCTGGGCTGTGGGACCTTCATCTTCCCTGTGAAGAGAAGGTTGGGCCCCAGGCCAGGCTACACTCTCCAGAAACTGCTCAACAGAAGGAATGGATACTGGAGGCGCCACCACTTGTAAACTCTGAAGTAAAATAATTTATCCCTGATGAATGCTCTAAAGCATGGCTTCAAAGCACTGAGAATCACTCTGAGCTGGGACTGAAGGAGCTACTGAAGTGGATGCTGGAGTAGGAGTTGTAGATGTGGAAGGAAGCTCAGCTGGCCTCGCCCTCCTAGCCCCTCGGATAGAAATTGTCAGATCATCAGGATTCCAACAGTTCTTCCTGATGTAGGCCAAGTTAATGACTGGGCTCAGGCACCCATAAGTGAGGCTGTCAGAGACAACCCCTCTGGCTCTACATAAGGCGATGATCAGAGCAGGAAACCCAAGTCTAGAAGAGTTAGACTGGGCTATAGAAGTCATCTGGCTAGACATGAGAGCTCCTATGTTCATGTCCGTGCGAGAAACTAGGCCAAAGATCAGCCTAGCTCTGTCCATTGTCAGGTCAGATGTGTAGGATGTAGGGGCCAGGTTGGATGACTTGTCATCTATTTGCTTGGCCAGTTGTCCCACCTGGACCTCAAGGTTTTTCAGTGCTGACTCAGTGCTTTTACGATTTGACATTGTTACCTACATAAACTAAGTCAAAGTATCCTCCAGCTTAGTAGTCCTCTGAAAGATGTTAGGCCCTTGTTGGATTGGCCTGTTTGAAGGTCCACCCTGGTCTTTGTTGAATTGATTGCTAGGGTGTGATCTCCACTGTCCTTGTTGATTATAAGGACCCTGCTGGAAGCCTAAAAATCCTCCTTGAGTATATCCTTGTCTCTATTGATTTCCCATATAGTGAACTTCTTGAGTGTTTTCTTCAATGGGAATACATTGGCCTGTTTCATGAGCCTCACCACAGATGGTACAACCTGTAACCTGCAAAACAGAAGAATGTGTAGGTTGACCAATAGACAGTTTAGTTGGCAGCTTACCGAGTGTTTCTGTTAAAATCTCAAGTTGCTTAGAAAGCAACTTATTCTGTGCCAATAAAGCATCATGTGATGATAGTTATAACAAGCTTTTCTTTGTGGGTTGATGAAATTTGTCGCGAAGAATGGCGTGATCACTGGCTGACATATTCTTAATTAGCTCAGTTGCCTCTTCAGGGGTCTTCAGCTTTATTTTTCCCCCTGCTGAAGCATCTAGCAGTTGCTTAGTTTGTGGTCTCGGCCCATCTATAAACATATTCAATTGAATTGGCTCAGAGAACCCATGGGTGGGAGTCTTTCTCAATAAACCACTAAACCTTTCCAACGCTTCACTCAAGGACTTGTCAGGGAACTGATGAAATGAAGAGATTGCAGCTTTCCCTTCCACAGTCTTTGACTCTGGGAAATATTTCTTCAGAAACTTTTCAACAACTTCTTCCCAGGTTTTCAGACTGTTACCCTTAAATGAGTGGAGCCACCTTTTGGCTTCTCCTGCCAAGGAAAATGAAAATAGACTGAGTCTAATGGCTTTATCTGGCACACCTGCAATCTTTACAGTGTTACAAATTTCAATGAATGTTGCCAAATGTGCATAGGGGTCCTCATTTGGTAATCCTTGGAATAAGTTCCCCTGTATTAAATGAATTAAAGAATGAGGGTAGTTTATGTTGTGAGCTTGCACTTCAGGACTTGCAATGCTGGTAAAGAATTGCGGCATTGAGCTGCTTGAATAGTCCTCAAGAGTAACTCTCTGTTGGTGTTCATCCGCCATGGAAATGGCTTCTAGAAAATAGGTCGCAGATTCCCTTGATGATGGTGAATCAGATGATGAAGAATCAGAAAAATGAGTTTCTTCCTCAAGAATGGACGCTACTATGCTTTCTTGCAGTAATTTTCTTCTCCTCTCAGCTCTGTTCCTTCTTAACGTAGCTTCAATCTCCAAGTGTAGAGGAACTAAATTGCCTGTGAGAGATCTATGCATATAAAACACTAACAGAAACAGTGGTTATCCAGTTCAACAGGAAAACAAATATGAATTGCAAGTAAATATTCACAATTTATCAAAGAATAAAGAATAGACACCTACGACTGAACTAACTCTCCAAATAGAAAGAAGTTCCCCGGCAACGGCACCAAAAACTTGTTCGGTCGTGGCAAGTGCACCAGATCCCGCAAGTACTATAAAATGGTAAGAACCGAGTATCGAACTTGCGGGGAACTTGTGTTACTTGGTAAAGCTATATTCAATGAATAGGTGTCTAGTATGAAAAGAAATGTGTTGATTATGAACAGGTATGTAAACTAACTATTAAAAGGAAAATCTCGTGAGTATGATGAGTAAAGACAAGTAGACAACATGTTGGTCTTCCTATTAGGTGCCTGATGTTAAAAGGATATTCTCTACTTAACAATGCTCATGTGTTCTATGGTGTCTCTTGAAATACTAAACCCCGATTCCTCATGATAGTCTAGCCTAATCCTGATCAAGTATCATCCTCAGATTCCTCTTGTTGGACTAAACTCGACCAGAATCGCATTAAGACAAACATACAAACAACTAGGTTAATGTATCCTGATCCCTCGTGATAATACGATAAACTAGCTCTGTCCTATCAAGTTCTAAGAATCAGACCAGTGATCAAGGCAAAGGCATGCTAGAATGAAGTTCTGATAGCACAGTGAACACATAAAACATCATTAAATAGATATACAGATATTTACATCAAGTGCCTACAAGGAAGAACCAACAGAGGATTTAGCTCTCCATAACTGGGAAGCTTCCTTTACAATAAAGAGAAGAGAAAAATGAAGGATTGAAGAAATACAAGCGGTGAGGATGTCTCCTCCACCTCTAGAACCTCACAATCACTCATAAACTCATCTCAAGCTCTCAGGACGACTTTCTCTTCAAGCTCTGTTCTCTACAGGTCTTCACACAGCAAAATCTCTCAAAACTCTCTGGATTCGGACCCTTCTCTCTAGAATCTCTCACATGCAGAAGCTCCTTGAGAAAATGGCCAAAATCCCGAAACTTGGACCTCTCTCTCTAGAAATCTCTAAAAAGCACAGAAGCTCAAGGAAAAGCCCAAACTCCTCTCCAAAATCTGATTTCAGGCTTAAATAGGTGGCTTTGTTTGTGCATGCACGCTTAGCGCAACTCTGAACCGCTTAGCGCGCATTAGTGGATTTCGGCTTAGCACGTACTTTTCTCGCTCAGCGGATGGATTGAAAGCGGTGCGCTTAGTGGGATGACTCTTTGCTCAGCAAACATGCACAGCTCATCCTTCTTCCAGATTCTTCCTCGCACTCAGTCGAGGAGTGTTACGCTCATCGATTTGCTTAGCGAGAGGATGAAAATCAGTGCTTCACAAACTTGCCTAATTAACCTAAAATTGAAAGGAAATGATTATTAAACACACAAAATGGAAGTACTAAGTATTTATTACCTATCTTTAACAAAACGTAATTACAACACTACTAGATAACCACAAATTGGAGGAGTTTGATATAATTTACACAGGTTTTATACACAAAAGTTAGTCGTATTCATCGCCTAACAGTGAGCTTGTTCTTGACTCATCTTCTCCTTGAAGTGGCGTCTCCAACCGTCTTTCTTCCTTCTCCATTCTGGTACCATTGATCTTCAAGAAGCAAAGGATTCCATTGATGAAGAAGATCCAAGGCCTACAAGCTCCACATGGAGCTACATCATGTGGTATCAAAAACATCTTCATCTAGGTGATGTTCTTTTGCTTCCTCTATCTTTTTGTTTTGTCAATTCACTTTAATTCCTTGTTCTTCATCATATTCTCCATGTATCTCCTCCATTGTCTTATGGTTTGGTGCTGTTTACAGTAGATCCAAAAAAATAAACCGATTAAATCTTAGATCTACACTTGTTCTTGCATTTCTATGGTTCAAATTTTATAGATCTACTCTTGAATCATGTTTTTATGTTGATTTTAGGTTTTTGCAACCTACCATTCGGTGGGAGGGAGAGGCGAGACTCAAGGGTGCGTCTTCCAAAAAGGAAAATGCGCGGGAGTCGCCACTAATGTTTATTCGAGGAAAACGTTAGAAAAACCAAAAAGGGATCTGCGAATTTTCAGAATAAGGGTTCGGGAGTTGTTTACATGCGGGGAAGGTATTAGCACCCCACACGTCCATCACAAGGGACGACAACCTTTAATTGAGTATGCAAAATCATGATTTAAATATTTATTTATTTTCCCTTTTATGTTTTTTTTTTTACTTTTTGGGGTCAACAAGAGCGTTGCCCTTGCTCCTACATATCCTCAAGTGCGATGAGGAACTCAGGCCTACATACATCTTTTAAAGCAAGAAAGTTATGCGTAGAGTTGATTTTAAACTTTCATAAGGTTCATTTTAACCAATAAAAGTAAAAGAGACCGTTAATGCGTTGAATGGATCCAAGCGACTTTTGTGGATAAAAGCTGGGTTACATGTTGATTTTAACTTCGGTTTCACTTATTTACTTTCAATCTCATTAAAAGACGACTTGTGAAGTAAACGATCGGTTGAAACTTTATTTTATAATGATAAAATGAGATTACAACACAAATGATCGGTTGAAATTCGCTTTGCATAAAGAAATGAGATCATTGATGGTAGAAGAATGGGATGAAGATGTGCAAAGCAACAAAGACGACCCCTAAGGGTGCATAGAGCGAATTCAAAACCTTAAAATAAATACGAACCGATTGACGAACAAAGAACGAACAAAGAACGGTGAAGAATGATGTAAGAATCGGTCATGGTTGCGATTCGAAAGCGCCTCAGCCTCATTTTTCCTTCTTCTTTCTCCTTTTTCTCCTTGATTTCACTAAATCCATTCAATGTTGAAAGTCTGAACCCCTTCCTTCAACCCCCTCACGCCTATTTATAGGAAATAAGGGGACATGGTTGATCAGCAGCTCGCCCAGGCGAGCTGTTGCTTTAACCTGAAGTAACCTTGCTCACCCAAGCGAGCTGGTTACTTCACCCCTAAGTCATTTGGGGGCCCAGGTGGGCCAGAGGCTAGCCTGGGCGAGCCAGGGGTCTGAAAAACCCTCAAAATGACCCTTTTGCCCTCCTTTTTAGGTATTTTCCACATTCTTTACTGAAACGTCAAAAAACCTTTCGTATTGCACGGCAACTGGTGTCAAGCAGCTCAATTCGGCTAGCAAGAATCATAACTTTAGCAAATGATCATCCCCAGACGAAATTAGGGTCTAACAGTTGCCCCTCTTTACTTATCTTTTATTGAAAATGAAAAGGTAAGTAAAGATAAGGACATTAATTTCATCCTAGCGATCTTGCCATTCGACTGGCTACTAGTGAAAACCCAAGCAGTGAAACCTGTCAAAAGCAAGAATGTAAGAGGTATCAGGTACATCAAACAAAAGACCTCAAAGTCTTGCAATGTAAAGGAGACATTGAAGTCTCGACAAAAGACTCTGATAGTCCTTGAAACAAAAGACTCTGATAGTCTTTGAAAGTGCAAAGAGTAGAAGACATTGATAGTCTTTGCAAGACAACAAACATTGATAGTCTTGGAAAAGTAAAGAAGATTGTGATAGTCTTGACGAAAGACTCTGATAGTCTTGGAAATGTAAAGAAGACTGTGATAGTCTTGACAAAAGACTCTGATAGCCTTAAAATGTAAAGAAGACTGTGATAGTCTTGAAATGTAAAGAAGATTGTGATAGTCTTGACAAAAGACTCTGATAGTCTTTGAAAAGTAAAGATGGATGACACTGATAGTCTTGATGACAAAAGACTCTGATAGTCTTTGAAAAGTAAAAGGGGCAGAAGACATTGATAGTCTCTGCAAACAAAAGACTCTGATAGTCTCGGAAATGTAAAGAAGACTGTGATAGTCTTGACAAAAGACTCTAATGGTCTTTGAAAAGTAAAGAAGACTGTGATAGTCTTGACTGTTAGACCTTGTGGCCTCAATAACTTACGAAGGGGTGAATTAATTTTCCACTAACAAACTTTTAACCCCCTTCTAAAAGAGATAGGCTCAGAATGCAGAAGAAGCAGCAATCAATTTAATATTGTTCTTTAAACATGCAAGACACAATTGATTGCAACAAAATAAATAAGATAAGGGAAGAGAGAATGCAAACACGGTTTTATACTGGTTCGGAAAATTCCGTGCCTAAGTCCAGTACTCAAGCAGCCCACTTGAGATTTTCCACTCCCTTTATAAATATCCGTTTACAAAGTCTGAACCATATAGGGACAACCCTTCCCTTGTGTTCAGCATTCCTTACAACTTAAGAGACCCTCGGTCCCTTAAACAATCTCTTTGAATGAGAAGAAAGAAAGAAGAATTCTCTCTTAAAGAGAAGGATATTACAATTGAAGTCCATGGAGAAACTCTTAATGGATTTGCAAGTGTTTGCCCTAGAGTTTCTTTTGAGAGAGCATTTGACAATGAAGTTCTCTTGGAATCTCTCTCATTTTCTTTTGAGAGGATAAGACATTCTGGACCAGCAAAACTCTCTACCAATTTCGTCCCAAGTCACACATATATATAGGCCTTTGATGGCCATTCAAAATCCAAATGATAATTGCAGCAAAACTCTCTCATTTTCTTTTGAGAGGATAAGACATTCTTGAAAATCCTCTCTGGTAATCGATTACAACATTAGTGTAATCGATTACACAGTTATTTTTCTTGAACAATTGTGACTCTTCATTTAAAATTTGAATTCCCAACATTCAGAGTCTCTGGTAATCGATTACACACTTTCAATCCATTGGTAATCGATTACATGTGCCTTGGTAATCGATTACATGTATTGGTAATCAATTACATGTGCCTTGGATGACTTGAAATCTTTCGTTTTGAGGCAAGGCTTGATCTTGAAGAAATCTTGAATCAAGGCTTTGTTTGTTGAAACAATCTTGTATTAATCTTGAAGCAAATGAGCCTTGTTTGATTCTTCTTTTGACATCATCAAAATCATGTATACATACACTCACATTGACAAAAGACTTTGATGGTCTTTGAAAAGTAAAGAAGACTGTGATAGTCTTGACAAAATACATTGAAGACTTTGAAATGTAAAGGGCAAAAGACATTGATAGTCTCTGCAAGACAACAAACTTTGATAGTCTTGGGAAAAAAAGAAGACTTTGATAGCCTTGACAAAAGACGATGATGGTCTTTGAAAATGTAAAGAAGACTGTGATAGTATTGACAAAAGACATTGAAGTCTTTAAAATGTAAAGAAGACTGTGATAGTCTTGACAAAAGACATAGAAGTCTTTGAAAATGTAAAGAAGACTGTGATAGTCTTGACAAAAGACATTGAAGTCTTTAAAATGTAAAGAAGACTGTGATAATCTTGACAAAAGACATGGAAGTCTTTGAAATGTAAAGAAGATTGTGATAGTCTTGACAAAAGACATTGAAGTCTTTGAAAAAGTAAAGAAGACCGTGATAATCTTGACAAAAGACTCTGATAGTCTTCGAAAAGTAAAGAAGAATGTGATAGTCTTGACAAAAGACTCTAATAGTCTTGGAAAAGTAAATGGCAGAAGACATTAATATTCTCTGCGAGACAAAAGACTCTTATAGTCTTGAAAAAATAAAGAAGACTTTGATAGTCTTGATAGTCTTGATAGTCTTTCACTAAAACGTGAACATGCTTAGCAAAGAAACAAACCCCCAAATGAATCAGAACAATATATATTTTTGAAAAAAAACAATGTGACTACTGGGGAAGGAAAACATGCAGATAGAATTTCTCATAACCACAAATGAGATTTAAGACATTAGCATTTCATTTCTAAAAGAGGATTAGAAGAAACACTGCATCCAACCGAATAGAGGAAAATCGCTCGAGGTGTCTAAAGTCTCACACAGGCAAGTGTTTCATCTTAACTCCAAACCACAGATACGTCGTAGATTGACTTTGCAAGTCATTTCCCATCAAATCAAAGATAATATGTGCAATCATCATGGATCAATGGGACTTTATAAGGTTGGATTTTGGTAGGAAATTTGGCTTTGGTTGTTCAGGCCTTTCCCCTTTTAGTTTCCTTTTCTCTTTGGTTCGGCGCGAAACAAGAGCGGACACAAAGACTTGGTTTGTAACTAAAGCAGGTGATCGCTTCACACATCCCTTAGGTTTTAACCAAGTTACTATTGCTCTTCTTTTATATTTTCTCTTTCCACAATTCTGCACATTGTTTAGACATCGTCTGGTCCAAAGAAACCCCATTTTTTTGTTTTTCTTTTCTTTTTCTTTTCTTCAATCTTTGATTGACTGATTCTTTTTCTTTCTCTTTTTTTTTCTTTCTTTTTTCTCTTTTTCTTTTCTTTTGACGAACATCTCTAACCCAAGGTGAGAGAAGCTTTGCTTAGAAGACCCTCTTGTTCTCTCTTCCTAGGGTAAGGTTGGAAATTTCCATCCTAGGTCAAGGTAATAACCAAAAAGTCGACGTTTGGCTCAAAAGGCCTGCAAATGGCGGGACATAATGTATGTCGGGATATCTGTTTAGCAAATGGCTCAAAAATGAGGGAATGCCCAAATCACTTCCATGAAACGCATATTATGATAATAAGAAATTAATGCAAAATTAATCATAGCACACATCCATGTGGACACTCAACTATAAGGCTTTTTGGCCATGCAAACACTAAGGCTTAGGGTTTGTTTCCCCACTTATATCAAACCAATGTTTCAACGATTGCTCTTTTTATCAAGTCATACAAACATCTGAGTCCATTTTGACATTCGGGAAAATCTTTCGTTGCGTTCACCCTCTAGGTGCACATTTCTTTTTTTTTCAAAAACCTTTTGCGTTTTGACCCGTGAATTTTCCAAAGAAAACTAGCGATCATTTCTTTTTCCAAAAAGCATGTTGGTTTTTAGTTTTTCTTTTCAATTTTTTTTAGAAAAAGTTTGTAACCTAGACAAAATTGTTACCCGAGATTACACTTATCAAAGGAACAAAAGGCGTGTGAACAAAAAGAAACCATACATAAGACCCTATTTTTTTTAGCTTATTTCTTGCTTCAGACAAACCATCACAATGCAATAGTACGACAACACGTTGGAAGTGATAAAGTTTCATCACAATGAGATAACAAACAAATATTGAAGGCAATAAAATAAAGTCCAGCTCTATCACAATGAGATAGCAAACAAATACCGAAAGCGATAAAAACAAAATAAAGACGAGTTCATAAATTTAGGCGGTACTGACCAAGCGACTCTCCCTCCTCAAAGGAAAAAGTCCATCACATCAGCCATGTCATCATCTTCCTAAGCTCCATCTTCATCTTCAAGGATCCCTGCGGGTCCTACCCTTACCTAAAAATTGGGCCTATCTCCAGGCCATAGGAAAGGGCTGGGATCTTGGCTCTACTAATGCAGGGTGTACTGGTAGAAGCTCTCATTCAGTTGCACCTGACCCCTATGATTAGCCGCCTGCTGGTCGGTCACATGCTGCATATATGTGTGCATCTGGAGCTCCATCCTTTACAGGTGAGCAGAGAAGGACTCCAGAGATGGTGGCTGCCGGCTGCCGTAGAGGTGGCAGCGATGCATCTGCAGCTGGCTGGTCCTCCCCCTGCTGCTACTGTGCCCAACCCTATTGATGTTCCTACCTTGGCATGCAATATTTTTCTATGAAGGCCCTATTAATGGGGGGCCGGATAAGCTTTGAGGGAGTAACTGGCACCCCATAGAACTGGCAGAGGCCCGTGATCAAGGCTGAAAACCTCAGTGCTCTGTTGGACTTCTCTAGGTCCACTAGGTGTCTGGAAGGCGTGATCCCTGAAAATTGATAAATGGCATCTGAGATCAACTAGACCACACGAACTCTCACCTGGGTCAAGATGGCATAGACCAGCTGGCACTTCAGCAAGGGAAGGTCAGAATTATGATCATTGGGGAGGATGTTGCTAAGCAGCAATGTCATCTAGATCTGTGTTAGGATGGTCATGCTAGTACGCATGATCCGCACCCGTCTCCCTATCACACTTCGGTCGAAGTCCTGTCCCGGAACACACAGTAGTTGGCCTATGGCCTCCTCATCAAATCCCGAGGTCTGGCTCCTCTGACTGAATTCGCAGTGTTGCCCCTCTTCTAGGACCAATGGATGCCCCAAAAATTGATTAATGGCATCTTCATCAAAGGGGATCCATTGGCCCCGCACCTAGGAGCGCTTATCCCTAACCCCTTCCTCTGTGGGCCATGCATTGGCATAGAACTCCATGACTATTTCTGGATTATACTTAGCCATGGGCTCTGCAAGTTGAGTCCATTGCCTCCTAGAAATTTCCTCCTGGAATTTAGCATATTCTCCTTCCCTCAATTGGACCTGTCTCTCCTTGAGGAAAGACCAACCCTTGATTGCTTCAAAATGGCATTGGTGTTCCTCACTTCAAAACCGATGTTCGTCAAACTCCATATCCACTTATGGGGCCGCACTGGATCCTTCTCCAGTGGCATCTTTCCTTGCCGTCTTAGCTAGAAGCTTCTTTGGAGCCATTTCCTGCAAGGACATGTTCATAAAGTTAGTTTGCATGAAACGCTTATCATCATTTCATTTATCTTAAACACCACAAAAGCCAAACAATTTTTGGATGGAGCATGTTCTTTTTACCAAATGCAGGTGTCATCGTGCAATTAGAAAACAATCATACATCGGTGCATATATCATATATATATCTTTTTTTCAAAAGCATTTTAGCTACCTAGATGCAAGGTGTCGACCATAGTGTAGCAAGCTCAAATATTAGTCTAAATCCAAACAATCACTCTCCCAGATTTATGTAACTCATACATTTTGCATCCAAGACAAAGTTTAGATTTCTATGCGTAACTCATGTTCTTGTCATTTCAATCTAACAACCTAAGTTGTCCACACCTTCCAAATGATGGTTGTGCATGCACAAACTCATTCCACAATTCAAATTTTACAACAACACACGCAATGGTCATTGAGGCATTTCATTGAACGGTTGGTGGGCACATGTTCAAGCATGTAAAAATAAGGAATGACAATAATATGACATGCCAATCCATAATAGGATCAAAGGTAGCCTTAAAGCCATCCCTTGTAGCCCCTAATCAAACAATCAAAGCATGGGTTTACAAATAAATTGTCTCATGAAATTTGCAAAGAACATGATAACTAGAACATCAAAATACCACAATGGAAAGCCAAAATTCAAAGGGAGATGGTACTTACTTGTTGAAGATGAACGAAAATGCAAAAAATGAAAGCAAAAGTGTGCAATGGAAGCATGGGGCTGCTGTCAAGAGGGACTCCCGTAAACTTGTTGGTGATTTGAGTTTTGGGGAAGAAATGGGGTGAAAATGGCTTCATCCCTCCCCTTTTTAAATTTTTGTGTCAGACACGCTTGCCCAAGTGAGCTATTTTTTTCCAAAAGCCTTTGCAAAATGGTGTTTGTTCCTTGTTATGTATATTTTTTTTTCTAAAATCCCATAATTGCACATAAACTTAGGTGAATTCAAGATATAATTCAAGAAAACAAACAAGTAAAAAGTAGGAATTTTAAAAAGCAAAATTACAGATACTAGGTTGCCTCCTAGGAGCGTTTCTTTAACATCTTTAGCCGGACGCGTGATGATGATCAATCGATCATGGGCCTAGCACCTATCTGTACCTGCCCCTAAGCTTAGACAAAGGAAGTGGCATCATGCAACAAATGTGAAACAATACCACAAAATGCCTGCATTACCTTTCACTTACCTTTGTCTTAAATTGGTGTGGTATTGACCATCACTCAAAATGACTCTTCATTCATCCTCCGATTTGCAAGATCCTAAATGACAAGATGCGAATGCATGCATATTTATGGTTGAACGTTAAATGCAACAATTAAACAGGTGTTATCGTGTTCAATTTTTACTTAAACGCTTACAGCACCCCGCTGATCGAGCCAAATGGCTCTGGATTCAGTGGGCAAGATCGAGAATGTATGTTCTTAAGGACAATAAGAAGTAAAAGACACAGCAGAGGAGGTTGAGATGCAAATCATTAACCCATATTTATTAATGTTGCGATTATGGTTTACAAAAGATTTTAAGACTTGAAGATCCCAATGAGTCCTCGGGGAACAGTCATGTGTTAAGCCTTTTAGCTGCCCCATGTGTTATGCATAATATCATTTGACAATATCGGAGTTCACAGGTGAAGGCAATTCTTCATCATCCATGCTCGCAAGCAACAATGCTCCTCCCGAAAAAGCCTTCTTCACAACGAAAGGTCCTTCATAATTCAGAGCCTACTTCCCTCTGTGGTCCTTTTGAGCTTGTGATACTTTCTTTAAGACAAGATCTCACTCGTTGAACTTGTATGGGCGCACCTTCTTGTCAAAAGCATTCTTCACTCGGCTTTGATACAATCGTCCATGGCTCATGGTGGCCAACCTCTTACTTTCTATAAGATTCAACTTATCAAAGCGAGTTTGGGCCCATTCTGATTCTTCCAACCCCGATTCGGCTAGAATTCTCAAAGAAGGAACCTCTACCTCAAACAGGAGCATAGCCTCCATCCCGTACACTAAAGAGAAAGGGGTTGCCCCAGTCAATGAGCACACTGAAGTTCGATAACCATGCAACTCAAAGGGAAGCATCTCGTGCCGGTCCTTGTATGACATAGACATCTTCTGAACTATCTTCTTGATATTCTTATTAGCAGCCTCAACTGCCCCATTCATCTTGGGCCTGTAAGGCATAGAATTGTGGTGTTGGATCTTGAAATCCTCACACATTTCTTTCATCATCTTGTTGTTCAGATTGGTGGCATTATCGGTGATAATCTTCCTAAGCAATCCATACTGGAAAATTATCTCCTTTTTTATGAACCTAATCACCACACTTCTTGATGGAAGCTTGCTTGTGGGGCTTCTATGAAGGCTGGATCTTTGAGCATCAATGAGGTCCTTTAATGGTGATTTTCCACCATGGAGATGCAGCGGAAGACAAAGGAGAAGAGGTGAGAGGAGGCGCCATCCACTAGGGAATAAGCCATGGAAGAAGGAGCTTCACCACCAAGATGAGCCTTGGATAAGAAGCTTGGAAGGATGCTTCAATGGAGGAAAAGAAAGAGGGAGAGAAAGAGAGAGGGGTGAGCACGAAATTAAAGGAATAAAAGAGGGAGAGAAGTGGAACTTTGAAGTATGTCTCACAAGACTCTCATTCATCAAAGTTACAACAAGTGTTACACATGCTTCTATTTATAGACTAGGTAGCTTCCTTGAGAAGCTTTCTTAAGAAAACTTCCTTGAGAAGCTTCTTTGAGAAAACTTCCTTGAGAAGCTAGAACTTAGCTACACACACCCCTCTCATAACTAAGCTCACCTCCTTGAGAAGCTTCCTTAAGAAGATTCCTAAAGAAGCTAGAGCTTAGCTACACATACCTCTCTAATAGCTAAGCTCACCTCCTTGAGATGAGAAGCTAGAGCTTAGCTACACACCCCCTATAATAGCTAAGCTCACCCCTATGCCAAAAAACATGAAAATACAAAAAAAGTCCTTACTACAAAGACTACTCAAAATGCCTCGAAATACAAGGCTAAAACCCTATACTACTAGAATGGCCAAAATACAAGGCCCAAACGAAGGAAAAACCTATTCTAATATTTACAAAGATAAGTGGGCTCATACTTAGCCCATGGGCTCGAAATCTACCCTAAGGCTCATGAGAACCCTAGGGCCTTCCCTTGGATCTCTGGCCCAATCTACTTGGAGTCTTTTATCCAATGCCCTTGCGGGGTAGGATTGCATCACTTCTAGTCACACTAGCGTACGAGGCTGCTTTGACCCATTTGGTGAAGTAGTCAATGGCGACTAAGATGAAGCGATGTCCATTTAAATCCTTGGGCTCAATAGCTCTGATCACGTCTATACCCCACATAGAGAATGGCCAAGGTGCTGCCAAGATGTTCAAAGGTATGGGCAGAGCATTGACATTATCAGCAAAGGCCTGGCACTTGTGGAATTTCCTCACATGGATGCAACAATCATTCTCCATAGTGAGCCAGTAATACCCTGCTCTTAGAATCTTTCAGGCCATGGCATGTCCATTAGCATGCGTTCCAAAGGATCCCTCATGCACCTCTACCAGCATTTGCTCAGCCTCCCTGGCATCCACACATTGAAGCAACACCATGTAGGCCTGGTAAGGCACCAACTTATGATCCTCGGTCTCTCATTCCCCTCTTAACTGGTGGATTACCAAGGCTGAGTCCCCATATACCTTGAGCAACTTGACCTTGGAGTCAATTGCCGCTTGGATCCCAAGGGTGCACGCCTCATACTTAGCTATGTTGTTTGTGCAGTCAAAACCTAACCTAGCCATGAAAGGTATATATTGTTCATCGGGGGAAACCAAAACTACCCCAACTCCATGGCCTAGTGCATTAGACGAGCCATCAAACCACACAATCCATTTGTCCCTATCCTCATACTCTACTTCCTCCTAGAACAAGGTTATGATGTTCTCATCAGGGAATTCTGGATGCATAGGCTGGTAGTCTTTGATGGGCTGTTGAGCCAAGTAATCTACCAAGGCACTCCCCTTTATCGCCTTTTGAGTGACATAAACAATTTCAAATTCTGATAGTAGAACCTACCACCGAGCGATCCGTCCAGTGAGAGCGGGTTTCTCAAAAATGTACTTGACTGGGTCCATTTTGGACACCAGCCAAGTGGTGCAGTTCAACTTGTACTGCCTTAAACGGTGAGCTGCCCACACCAGGGCACAACATGTCCTTTCGAGCAAAGAGTAATTCATTTCACACGTCGTGAACTTCTTGCTTAAGTAATAGACGGCCCGTTCCTTCTTTCTGGACTCATCATGTTGCCCCAACACACACCCCATTGACTCATCCAACACAGTCATATACAGCATAAGGGGTCTTCTGGGCACCAGTGGCACAAGCACAGGAAGATTCATGAGGCACCGCTTAATCCATTCGAACGCCACTTGACAGTCATCGTCCCATTGAACAGACTGGTTCTTTCGCAATAGCTTGAAGAGAGGCTCACAAGTGGCGGTCAGCTATGATATGAACCTCGCTATGTAGTTCAATCATCTTAGGAAACCTTAGACCTGCTTCTTGGTGCGTGGCTTGAGCATTTCAAGGATGGCCTTCACTTTGTCTAGGTCTACCTCTATCCCTTTCTGGCTCACGATAAAATCAAGCAACTTTTCATATTTGACCCCGAAAGTGCACTTTGCGGGATTTAACCTTAATCGGTATTTACCCAGCCTTTTGAACAACTTTCATAAGTTGACAAGGTGTTCCTCCTCGGTCTTTGACTTGGCAATCGTGTTATCCACGTAGACCTCAATCTCTTTGTGCATCATGTCATGGAATAACACTACCATAGCTCGCTGGTAAGTTGCCCCAGCGTTCTTGAGCCCAAAAGACATCACTTTGTAGCAGAAAGTTCCCCACAGGGTGACGAAGGTCATCTTCTCCATGTCCTCTGGTGCCATCTTTATTTGATTATAGCCCAAGAACCCATCCATGAAGTAAAACAGGGCAAAATTGTTCATGTTATCTATGAGTATATCGATGTGCGGCAAAGGAAAGTTATCCTTGGGACTAGCTCGGTTTAGATCCCAATAGTCCACACACATTCGCACCTTTCCATCCTTTTTAAGGACTGGCACGATATTGGCGACCCATTTCAGGTATCGAGCAATAGCCAAGAAGCTAGCGTCAAATTGCTTTTTCACCTCTTCTTTTATCTTCAGGGACATCTCGGGCTTCATCCTCCTCAGCTTTTGCTTTACAGAGGAACACTCGGGATTTAGAGGTAATCTATGTTGTACGATATCGAGACTCAAACCAAGCATATCTTGGTAGGACCAAGCGAAGATATCTTGGTAGTCTTGCAGCAGAGCTACCAACTCATCTCGGACCTTTACGGACATGTCAATGCCAACCTTGACCTCCTTTCTTTCTTCGCCAACACCTAAGTTTACGACTTTCATTTCCTCTTGGTGTGGCTTCACTTCCCTGTCTTCTTGCTTGACCATCCTTTTCATCTCTAAAGGAAGCCCCCAATCCTCATCTTCCCCCTCCTCAGCTTGAATTATTAGTTGCTCAAAATCAACATCTGGGTCCTCGATATCACTACTTTCACAGGACTCATTGTTGGATCTGTATCATTTAATCGCAACAAAAATAAATATGCAGAACAAATGAAAATAGACGAAAGTGCAAGATCAAATGAATAAGGATTGTGTATTTATATTTTCATGGGAACAAAAGACATGCCCAAACAGGGAGCAAACCCTAAGGCCTAGGCCCAACAATAGGGAGCAAACTCATTTTGGAGCTTTGGAATTGTTTTGGGAATAAGTGTGGGGGTTTTTGTTTCATTGGATAACTTGTTTTGTTGGCTATGCTTCATGATGTATTTTGGGCCATACTTGATGTACATTGTATATTGGTTAAATGTTGGACATGCTGAATGAAATGTTGTTTCTCAAAGGCTATAGAGCAAAAAAAAAAAAGAAAAAGAAAAAATTCGAAAAAAGAAAAAGAAAAGCAATAAAGTTGAGTGAATAAGATCTTAAATGGCACAAGAATGATGAAACTCTTGGTTCTACTCTTTATGTTTAAATTTTATCTTTACTTCTTTTTATTTTCTTATTTTTTCTTAATATGCACTTATTCCCCATTGCTCCTCTATTCCTTTGGGATTTAGCCACTTATTCCATATTTTTCCATACCTTGTCCTTGGCCCCATTACAACCTTAAAAGACCTTTTGATCCTCATGTGCTTGTGTTTATGGGTTGATTGTCAATTTTAGAATCTTGCCAAGTTTATGTGGTGTTTGCTTTCATGGGTGCTTTGAGGGTAAATAGTAGCCTAGACACTTGAGAGATAGAGTGTATATCTTGTGAGGCTTTATCACTTTTCATTCTTCAGCTGATTAACTATTTTGCCATGATTGGGTTGCTTGGATGATTTTCATGAATGTCTTGACTTTTTGGATCTCCTTATGTTAGATGTTACCCATTCCTTTCATTCCTTGATGTTCATTGAGAAATATGTGAATGTTTTTGTTTGTCTCTCTTTGATATCCTTGGATTTTGTTCTTTGTTTCATTTTGCCCAGGAGTGCAAAAGGCTAAGTATGGGGGGTTTTGATGTGCCATCATTTTCTTCTATTTTCTAAACCATTTTTGCACCATTTTAATTACTGATTGGTCTTAATTGTCAATTAATCAGGCAGTTTTATTATTTGGGCTCATTTAGCTAATTTGATGTTTTTAATCTAATTTCAGGAATTAATGAAACATTGGGCTTAATCCGGATTTTGGTTATGGACTTGAAGAGGGCAAATAAAGCAGCGCTTACCTTAGTTAATTTCTAATTAGGAAATTTCGCAATTTTATTTTATGTTGTTCAGTGTTTATTTCGTTTTGGGCCAGAGTATTGTAATAGGGCCCAGTGACTTTGAGTGACTCTTTTTAAATAGCAGCCTTGGGATTCGTGCAAGGCTATTCTGTTATGCTATTTTATTATTCAGAGCTTTTGTTTTAGGTTTTCCACGTTCTTCTGTTCTAAGGCTATTGTTTTCGTTCTTAATGCAATTTTCCATTTTCTGCTTCTAATTACAATTTCGTTCTTGCTTCTTCTTCTACTTTCATTTACGTTTCTTTTTCATTTACATTTCTGTTCATTTACGTTTCTGTTTCATTTACATTTCAGTTCATTTACGTTTCTGCTTCATGTTTCATTTGCGTTTTCTGTTTGAATCTATGGAAGGCTAGTTTTTCTGGTGTTGTTTCCTTTTGAGGACGAAGTCCAACTCTCTTTGAGGTTTCGTTTGTAATGTGGTTTCCTGGCAGTTTTCCCTTCACCAGTTATCCCAAATTCGTGAACATTAATCAGTGCACGCTTCGTGTTCGATTAATTGCCTCTGAGCCTAACTTGCGTTCATGCTTAATGGACGAAGGGGTAACTGGTGTATGTGGTGCCTAATCACGTATTGACAACCCTAAGTTGATTTTCGCTTAGTAAATTGAAATAGGGTTGGATTAAGTGGTTGACTGTTAGGGACGAATTCTCCATAACCCAGGATAAGAGAATGGCTTCTGAATCAGAGGAAACAACCCGTTTTTAATATTAGTAGTCTCATATTCCAGTTTACTTGTTCTGCTCTTTAATCACGAAACAACCCCCCCCCCCCAATCGTTTCTGTTACTGCGCAAGTATATTATGAACATTTGGTTTGTCATTGCTCGTTGGGAAACGACCTAGGATCACTTCCTAGTTACTGCATTTTCATGTTTATTTGATTCGGGTACGGCCTCGATCAGTGATGTTGTTGATTATGCCCCTGAAACCCTCCACAGATATGTCTTGTGCTATGTGGGCTTCGTTCAAAATCTTGACCAAAAGCGTCTAATGAGGCTTGGAGTTCATTAGCAGTTCCAACAGAGAGATCCTAGCTGGGGTTTTATTTAGTTGTTCAATCACCTTGAACTCGCTCTGTTGGATGATTCTCAGGAACTCGATTTCTTCTTCAGCGTATAATTCCTTTTTGCTAAAGTCATCCTCTTCCTTGGCAAACCTTCCAACCAGGACCTCATTATTTAGAATCAAGCCCACCTTACCGCTCTCTTCCACGTTTGCCTTTACTTTCCCCTTTGGGTCTTTGGATCGCACCAGTGGCTCGAGTGCTGCGAAGATTCGTCCGCTACAAGTCATGCCGCTTGTGCTGAAGATGTTTGTGACCTTAGTAGAGGATAGATCATCCTTAACGTGTATGACAGTCGTGTCTTTCCTTTCGTCAGGCCCTTGGGCGGCGTACTTTCATGGCACCACCTTATCACTTTTGTAAGGGGAAGGCGTAGGCTTCTTAACTGGGACAGACTGGAAACCTCGAGGCTTATGTGTGGCAACATCCCTTGTGAAGTGGATCACCAATGGCTTGGGCTTACTCGAGCTCTTATGAATCGACTGCATGCACACATCCCCTTCCCCTTTTCTTGCGCTACAAACTTCAATTAGGCCTCTATCCATCATCCCTTGTAGTAATTCTCCCGCCATTGGGCATGTCTCTACGTCGTGTGATGCCCCCAAATGTATTAAACAAGAGTCCCCCTTGTTCCCGTCAAGGCGAATCATCCCAGCTTCGCACAGTGCTTCCAAAATGAACCTCCTAGAGGTTAACATGTCTTCCATCCGCTTCGGCCCCCGAGGTTCCCACTCTTCAACCGCATTAACCGCCGAGCCTCCATGACCAGTGAGAGGATTGGTCTTTACATTTGGGTTGTCCTCTTGAAATGTCAGCCACCCCACGTCGATCAAACTTTGTACCTTGTGTTTGAAGGCCACAGATTGCTCTATTGAATACCCCGAAACATCCACGTGATAGGCGCAGGTCGCATTAGGGTTGTACCATTGAGGGAAGGGAGACTGGTAGATCTTCCCGGGGTTCACTACAGCCATCTGGTTGTTGATCAAGGATGGTAGCAGGTCAGCATATGACATTGGTATCGGGGTGAATTTTACAGGCTTCTTTGCTGGAAAATTCCTTCTCAGATTGGTGCTTGCACTGGGATTGGTGATTTCGGTGGGAAGAGATTGTGTGGGAAATGAGTTTTGTGGGGGAGGCCTTTGTGGTTGAGTGGGCAATCTCTGTTGGACGGGTGCCAGATTGGGAGGGTTTCCGATGTTGGCCGAATAATTTGGTTGGTGCGGGGAATATTGGTAAGTGGGGTTATGAGGGGTTTGTTGGGATTTAGGCCATATGGGAGCTGAAGTTACAGCATAGGTGTCTCCCTCTTTCTTCTTGGCTCTACCCACTCCGAACCTCCTATTGCTTGTGCTTGCGGAAGTGGCGTAAACAAACTTTCCCCTTCTCAAGCCTACCTCAATCCTCTCGCCCGCAAACACCAAATCTGCGAAACTAGAGGGCATATAACCCACCATCTTCTCATAGTAGAACACTTGCAATATGTCTACTGTCATGGTTATCATTTTTCTCTCCATCATGAAGGGTGTCACTTGTGCTGCCAAATCCCTCCACCTCTGGGCATACTCTTTAAAGGATTCATGCTCCTTCTTGCTCATGTTTTGAAATTGGGTTCTATCAGGAGCCATGTCAGTGTTGTTGATGTGCCATCATTTTCTTCTATTTCTTAAACCCTTTTTGTACCATTTTAATTACTGATTAGTCTTAGTTGTCAAATTAATTAGGCAGTTTTATTATTTGGGCTCATTTAGCTAATTTGATGTTTTTAATCTAATTTCAGGAATTAATGAAACATTAGGCTTAATCTGGATTTTGGTTGTGGACTTGAAGAGGGCAAATAAAGCAGCGCTTACCTTAGTTAATTTCTAATTAGGAGATTGCAATTTTATTTTATGTGATTCAGTGTTTATTTTGTTTTGGGCCAGAATATTGTAATAGGGCCCAGTGACTTTGAGTGACTCTTTTTAAATAGCAGCCTTGGGATTTGTGCAAGGCTATTCTGTTAGACTATTATTCAGAGCATAGGGTTTATGGTTTCTACGTTTTTTTGGTTCTAATGCTACTGTTCACGTAATGCAATTTTCCATTTTTCTGCTTCTAATTACAATTTCGTTCTTGTTTCTTCTTCTGCCTTCATTTACGTTTCTGCTTCATTTACATTTTTGCTTCATTTACGTTTCTGCTTTTAGTTTCATTTACGTTTTCTGTTTGAATCTATGGAAGGCTAAATATTCTGGTGTTGTTTCCTTTTGAGGACGAAGCTCAACTCTCTTTGAGGTTTCATTTATAATGTGGCTTCCTGGCAGTTTTCCTTTCACCAGTTAACCCAAATTCGTTAACATTAATTTGTGCACGCTTCATGTTCGATTAATTGCCTCTGAGCCTAACTTGCGTTCATGCTTAATGGACGAAGGGCTAACTGGTGTATGTGTTGCCTAATCACGTATTGACAACCCTAAGTTGATTTTCGCTTAGTAAATTGAAATAGGGTTGGATTAAGTGGTTGACTGTTAGGGACGAATTCTCCATAACCCAGGACAAGAGAATGGCTTCTGAATCAGAGGAAACAACCCATTTTTAATATTATTAGTTTCGTATTCCAGTTTACTTGTTCTGTTCTTTAAATCACAAAACAAACAAGCCCCCCCCCCCCAATCGTTACTATTACTGCAAGTATATTATGAACATTTGGTTTATCATTGCTCGTTGGGAAACGACCTAGGATCACTTCCTAGTTACTGCATTTTCATATTTATTTGATACGGGTACGGCCTCGATCAGTTGTATTGATACTGCTTAAGGAAAGCAGCCATCAAGTCCGTCCAAGAACGGATCCGGGAAGCTTCCAAGTTAGTATACCAGGTGATCGCCGCCCCGGCCAAGCTCTCTTGGAAGAAGTGCATCAAGAGTTTCTCATCTCTTGAGTATGCCCCCATCTTTCGACAATACATCATTAAGTGGTTCTTCAGGCAGGTGGTCCCCTTGTACTTGTCGAAGTTCGGCACTTTGAATTTGAGTGGGATGACAACGTCGGGCACTAAGCATAGCTCCACAATGTCAACAAATGGATAATCACTTATCCCCGCAATTTGCCTCAGCCTTTCTTCTATTGAGATCTAACTTCTTTCTTTCTTCCATGGCCGGAGGTAGTCTCACCACCGAGAAGTGTAGAGGTTGCAGCAGGCGGTGTTGAGGAGCTCCCGTGGCATTGGGTTGAGGCATACCACTAAACGCTGGTCCCTCAGTGGCATATGTAGGGTATGGTTCGAAATCACCCAGAGCATGATCTCGGGGCTCTTCACACACTTCCCCTGCAGGCTGAGCAAAGGGTGCATGCCCCAACTAGGGTTTTTGGCCTTCAAGGGGAATGGGAACGGAGTGGTTGGCATTCTCATTGGGCACGTGCACTACATTGGGTGGTGTATAGTTGGGAGGTAGGCTGTACGGTGGGAAAGAATTCTTATTCTACACCATATGGGGACCGCATGTGCTGCCTAACACTTCTCCTCCCTAACCTACCATGTCCGGGACTGGATGGCTTGTTTGGTTTATGTCGGATGGGTGAGTCAGGTTTGCCTAAGCGGCGGCACTGGTGGCGGCAACTGCGGCCGCATTGCTCTCCATCATTCATCCCATGCTAAACATGGTCTCCATCATGGAGGTCATTTTGTCCTTCATGGCCTCCATGTCGGCCTTCATCTGTTCTTGCACTTCCTCTATCTCACTCATGATTTTGGATTTGGCACGTGTTTGATAGGGGTGCCGTAAAGCGCATTCGTTCTTTTTGGTTATTGTGTTTACTTTGACTATGACTGCTAAAAGAACAAAATGCAATGAGTAATGTGACAACAAACTAAACATGAATGCACGACAATGATGAGTTGTCAAAGTACTGAACCCATGCAGAAATTTCAGCAAAGACATAAGGTTGAATCAAATCTCATTTTCATTAAGAGACAAAACTGTTTATCTTGTCAAAGTCAAAGCATAAATACAAACGCCTTAGTCATTCCTAATTATGTGGGACATCAACTCGATCATATGCTGACAATAATCAAACAGCCCATGAACTTCCTCATGAGCTGAGTATACGTCCGTCATTGCCTTGGCTCTGGCTAACAGTCTTGGAAGCTCTTGACTCCCATTTAAAGTGAGAAAGAACCTATCCATCCACTTCATAGCTTCTCCGTGCAATGATTCTATCACTCTCTCTCTTGCTTCTCTTTCCACTTGCATAGTCGATACTTTTGCTAGCAGCTAGGTTTAGCTTCTATTTTTACTGATCAATGATTGTCCATATATTCTCTTCCGTCCTACTCAACTGTTCGGTCAAGCTCCTCTTCGACCTTTGACAAGCCATCAACTTGTCCTCTAATATCATACTTTCCACTCTTGACTCATCCCTTTCGGCCTTTCGAAGCTTGAGTTCGTTGTTGCTGCCCCATAGAGCCCCTCGGAACTTGTTCCGGCCTCACTCTTCTTTTTGGGCTCTCTTAGTTTCTCACTCCAAAGCTTCGGTCGTGGCCATGTTGACATCCCTCAGCTCGTCATACTCTTTCCTAACCCTGGTGGCTGTCATCTTGAACTTTTCCTTGACCACTCGCGTTCTTTCAAGTTCCACTTTCAAGGCTTGCACTTCTTTGCTCTCCTCAGGGATTTCAGCTTCTTCCCCACTTGAAATCTTTAGCTTCGGGAGCCAAGTTATCCCTTGTGTCTGAGCCTTCAACCATTTATGGTAGTCGCCGATAACACCGTTGTTGCTTCCTCTAAGCTCTTTCTCTTTTCTTTCCACCACATTCCACGCTTTTTAGACTCTTTAAAGCATTTTTGCATTGCCTTCACTGAAACCCCATGCGATAAAAGGCGCGATAATCTCTTTCGATGGCACCCCTCTCATAGGGTAACCTAGTTGTCTTATGGCCAGTATAGGATTATAATTAATACAACCCCTTGTTCCCATCAAGGGGAAGTTTTGGAACCCTTCACATGATCACAAAACTCTGGCCCTTCCTTCCTTCCATCAGGGAAACCAATTAACAGACGCCCTTACCATACCTGCCAAGAGTTCTTCCCAATTTGCTTTCCCTTTCTCGACACACATGCGATGACCTTGTAGGGGACAGACGGGCCTACTTTCATGACAAAAAAGGTGGGAGACCAGCCATACATAAAGAGTGGGTGTGCAACAAACAATTCTCACACTGCTCTTCTCGCATCTCTGGTCAAACGTGTCATAGGCATCGGCCAAAACAGCAATGACCAGGCTTTCCTTGCTTTGGTAATAAGCAAGAAAAGCATCGATCGTCGCTAGATCCACTAGTCCATCTACATTTGGAAAGAGGACAAATAAAGTCCATTCTCCTTGATCTGCCAAAACTTTTGCCTTCTCCTCCAAGCACTTCCTTGGTATCCTAACCACCCCATTTTTGTTTTGCTTCACTCGGTCCAATTCTTGCACCAAGATTTTGACTACTTTCGATACTCTTGCCATGGAAAGGTAGAATCTGGAAAAATGGTATGGCTTCCTTCCTCCTAGCAGGCATCCCAAGATCCCTTTGAAGTCTTATATAATTGGTACTAACTGGAAGTGTCCAAACGTGAAGCATCTAAGCGATTGGTCGTAGTACTGAGTGAGGGATGCGATGGCTTCCACGGAAACTTCTATCATAGCCAAGTCCCAGATTTTCCCATATGTCTTGTGGAAGGCTTGACGTTGAACTTGATCCATCCGCTGCCCTAGCTCTCGCAAGCTGGCTACTTCTAGGCTCTTGATTTTGACATGATAGAACCTTCTCTTAAAAGAGGGTGCTTGGTTCGATCCCATGTTTGCTAGAATGAAAACTCTACTGACCAATACTTCGACACCCTATCAAAGAGGAAATATGACGAATGCATGAGGTAATGTTTATGTTATGTATGACAAAATGCGTCTACCTACGGACACAAGAGCTCGGAAGACCATTTCTTCTTACCCACAATGCATTGGGCATCATGGTTCATTCGTAGTCATTACCATGGTGCCCCACATAGGCAATTAAGGAGGTGATGCGACCCTCCAACCTCCCGTAACAAAAAAAAAGAATGACGAGATGAATGCAATGCATGAGAGACGACACGGTATGAGTAAGAATGCACGAGAGCATATGGTTGATAGCACAAAGAGAGCATATTGGACGAATGAGCATGGTAACATAATCAATTAATGTCGAAATGACATCACAACATGGCAAGCATAGGACTGACGCAGACAATTACGACGTCATAAAAAATATGCATGGACATATCAAAGAAACAACACAATGTGTTTGCTCCGTGTCCCTAAAATAGAAACCTAATGGAAGGAGCTAAAGGTTTGCTACTTAGTGACAACTCTCAAAGGTCGTCACACCTAACTTTTAGAGGTTTCTAGAGATATCATCCTCTTTGATATCAAACATTGTGGCGGTAGGGACTACCGGCGACAATGTATCATCAAAGGGAAAAACTCTAGATGAGGCTTCACTGCCATCAAGCGAGTCAGAGACTCAACATGACCACAGATTAACCTCCACTTCCTATGTTTCCACGGACCCAGGTATAGGGCCCAATAACTCACCATGTGTGCAAAGGGGTAGGTTCCATGTGTGCATAAAATAAACATATATTTATAAATATGCATGCATTAAGTAAAGAGCCACACAAAATACAAAAGCACCAAAGAGTTATATGAACACAAGAACATAAAAAAAACGAAACAAAACAAAGAGAAAGTCACGATAAATATTGCACACCGATTAAATGGCCTAACTCTCTAAAAAAAGTCCCCAATGGAGTTGCCAAATGTCGCAAGCTACCCTTCGGCGGGAAGGCAAGGCGAGACTCGAGGGTGCGTCTTCCCAAAAAAGAAAACGCACGGAGTCACCACCAACGTTTATTCAAGGAAAACGTTAGAAAAACCAAAAAGAGGTCTGCAAATTTTCAGAATAAGGGTTCGGGAGTTGTTTACGTGCAGGAAAGGTATTAGCACCCCACACGTCTGTCACAAGGGATGGCAGCCTTTAATCGAATTCAACTAGGGTGCATAGAGCGAAATCAAAACCTTAAAATAAATACTAACCGATTGAAGAATGAAGAACGGTGAAGAACAATGTAAGAATTGGTCACAGTTGCGATTCAGAAGTGCCTCGACCTTGTTTTTCCATCTTCTTTCTCCTTTTTCTCCTTAATTTCACTAAAATCTAAATCCTTTCAATGTTGAAAGTCTGAACCCCCTCACGCTTATTTATAGGAAATGAGGGGACATGGTTGATCAACAGCTCGCCCAGGCGAGCTGTTGCTTCAACCTGAAGTAACCTTGCTCGCCCAAGCGAGCTGGTTACTTCACCCCTAAGTCATTTGGGGCCCAGGCAAGCCAGGGATCTAAAAAAGCCTCAAAATGACCCTTTTTCCCTCCCTTTTGGGTACTTTCTGCATTCTTTATCGAAACGTCGAAAAACCTTTCGTATTGCACGGCAACTGGTGTCAAGCAGCTCAATTCGGCTAGCAAGAATCAAAACTTTAGCAAATGATCATCCCCGACATAATTAGGGTCTAACATAGGTTCTATCATTTTTCAGTCATAATCTTCTTGTCCTAAACCTTTAGATCTCAATTTTCTTGCAAAATATTGTTTAGAAAAAAAACCCAAAAATCTATGTGTAAATCACTTAATCCATGTTGTCTTAGAGTCATGTTTAGTCATAATAATTGTCACATTAAGTTCTAAGTTTGTGTTGAATTTTGATTTTGTTGATTGAATTCTGGATACATTGTTCATGTATTCTTGCTATTCTTAGCCTATCTTTTGAATTTTTAGTCTAATTCATGCATGTTATTTAGTTCATTACATGTTCTAAATCAATTCCAAGAAGTAGTCTTGTTGTTGAACTTTGTTTTGTTTTCTAAGTTTCCTATTTGATGCCTATGAAGAAATTGAGTTGTGGTGCTGAGTTGGGGCTGGATTTGTGAATCAAAATAAGTCTTAAGCCCTCTTGAATTGTGTTATTCAAGACAATTGAGCACAAGCAAACACAAATTGTAACTACCCAAGCCTTAAGCAACATAAACACTACTCTTGATTTCTAGGTTGAAATCGCTAGTGTTGGTAGCTTGAACATATGAACTTGTAAAAATTACAGGGAATTTGTTACCGCTAAATTTGAGCTGAAATGTTTATTGAATTTTTTAGACATTTGGACCAAAATTATAAAAAAAAAGAACCAAGTGATTTGGATAAAGGGAAAAAATACGAAAAATCACACATGTTGGCAGGAAAATCAGTGTCCAGGAAAAAAAATGAAACGGAAGTGTGCTTGTTGTTTTGGCTCGAAATTCGTTCTATAATTGGTGCCTATTTTATACCAATCGTAGTTCAGAAATTTCAATTGAAAATTTGTGTGAAATCAAGTGCCAAAACTAGAGGTTTCTTGAGTCTTTTTTTTTTAGTTTTTTTACTCTACTCTAGAGCCATTCTATGTTTCTCTTTGAGTCCTAGCTTGCTTTTATGTTCTTTTCACTGCTTTAATTGTTGAATAATCCTTGAAAATTTTTCTTGTTAAAACTCTATTGGCTTAGCTTTCATTTCATTTTTTGGTCTTTGGTTATTGCTTGTCTCTTTGTTTCCTTGTTTGTGAGTTGCCATATAGGGAATTGGAAAGGAGGATTAGTGTCATCCCTTGAAGAATTTGCGTCAAGAAGCAAGAAGCCAACCACCTTAAGAGCTATTAGACTAAGAAGCATTCCAAATTGAGTGAATCACCAAAGAGATCACAACCACCAAATTTGAGGACTATTTTGTAATTTTCTAATTGGCAATTTACTTACCTTCATTGCTTTCAAATTTTGTAACAAAAAGGCCTTTCATTGGAAGTGTGTTGGAAACCTCTAATAGGTTACCAAACTTCCATTTGTGTGTAATAATTTTAGGCAATTTTCCCTTAGGATAGTGAGTGTTTTTTTGGGAACCTTAAATGTGGTCATCCAAACACTCTTAGGATTCGCCTAGTTTACATTTCTTGCACTTTAATTTCTTGCTTACTTTCATAGCTTATTTTCTTTACTAGTCACGCCTAGTTTATCTTGTAATTACATAATACTTTCTTCTTGCTTATAACGCTTATCTTGAGTTCTTTTGAACCCTAGCTTTTACCTTTTACAAACCCCCAACAAGAAAGAACCACAACTTAGGAACCAACATGAGCATCATTCATCTAGTGTTAATGGTAAGGGTACTAGTCATAGGGACCCTCTGTATAGAATCTTAGATGAGTTGAGTTCCCTCAAGTTATGGAAAGAAAAACTAGAAAGAAAAGAAAAAGGAAAAGGGAGGGTAGAAATAAATCAAGATGAGAGAGAACAAATAAGCGGGGAAGAAAGAAGAAAAATAATGAAAGAAATAGAAAAAGAAAAACATGCCTCCTATAGTAGTCATGACTCTTGCAAGAGCCTAAGTGAAGAACTTAGTGACTATTATAGAGGAAGGTATAGGTCACAACCTAGACCTCACTCTTTAGGAGAGAAAAGGAAAGAAAACCTTAAGAGGCTAACATTAACCTCCTATACTTCCATGGGAAGGACAATGTAGAGGCTTATTAAGATTGGGAAATGAAGGTTGAGCAACTCTTTGCTTGCCATCATACTAGTGAGGAAAGGAAGGTTCCTTTGGCTACCTTTAGCTTCCAAGGGTATCCATTCTATTGGTGGACTTCCCTTGTTAGGGAAAGAAGGATTCATGGGGATCCTCCAGTAGAGTATTGGAATGACTAGAAAAGTACCCTTATGAAGAGGCACATCCCCTCCTACTATGAAAGGGAGCTTATGGACAAGCTCCAAAGGCTTAGCCAAGGGAGTATGAGTATTGAAGAGTATAGGCAACAAATGGAACTACTCCTTTTGAGTGTTGGGCTTAAGGAGGAGGAAATAACAAGTATTGCTAGGTTCCTTAGTGGGCTTAATATAGAAGTGAGGGAGAAGGTTGAGCTCCTTCCATATAGGGACTTAGATGACCTAGTCCAACTATGCATAAGGGTAGAGCATCAACTTAAAAGGAAGCCTACTTCAAAATCTTATGGCTTTCACTCTTATCCAAAGAAAGACCAAGGTCAAGGCATCTTAGGGGCTGCACATTCTAAGCCTAAAGATGATAAGGGGAAGATGATGTGCCTTTATTTTCTCCTATTTCTTAAACCTTTTTGAACCATTTTAATTACTGATTAGTCTTAATTGTCAAATTAATTAGGCAGTTTTATTATTTGGGCTCATTCAGTTAATTTGATGTTTTTAATCTAATTTCAGGAATTAATGAAGCATTGAGCTAAATCTGGATTTTGGTCGTGGACTTAAAGAGGGCAGATAAAGCAACATTTACCTTAGTTAATTTCTAATTAAGAGATTGCAATTTTATTTTTATGATGTTCAGTGTTTATTTTGTTTTGGACCAGAATAATGTAATAGGGCCCAGTGACTCTGAGTGACCCTTATAAATAGTAGTCTTGGGATTCGTGTAAGGGGGATTCTATTATTCAGAGCATAGTTTTAGGGTTTTACATTTTGAGCTTGATGTTACTGTTCACATGAATGCATTTTCCATTTTTCTGCTTCTTATTGCAATTTCGTTTCTTGTACCATCTTCTGCTTTCATTTACGTTTTATGCCTTTACTTCATTGACGTTTCTGCTTCTAGTTTCATTTACATTTTCTGCTTTTGTTGAAATTATGGAAGGCTAAATTTCTTATGTTGTTTCCTTCTGAGGACGAAGCTTAACTCTCTTCGAGGTTCTGTTTATAATGTAGCTTCCTGGCAGTTTTCCCTTCACCAATTAACTCACATTCGTTAATGTTAATCTGTGCACGCTTCGTGTTCAATTAATTGCCTCTGATCATAACTTACATTCATGCTTAATGAACGAAGGGTTAATTGGTGTATGTGTTGCCTAATCACCTATTGACAACCCTAAGTTGATTTTCGCTTAGTCAATTAACATAGGGTTGGATTAAGTGGTTAACTGTTAGGGACGAATTCTTCATAACCTAGGACAAGAGAATGGCTTCTGAATTAGAGGAAACAACACGTTTTTAATACTATTAATTTCGTATTTCAGTCCGCTTGTTCTTTAATTCACAAAACAAACAACCCCCCCCCAATTGTTACTGTTACTGCAAGTATATTATGAACATTTGGTTTATCATTGCTCGTTGGGAAACGACCTAAGATCACTTCCTAGTTACTGCATTTTAATGTTTATTTGATTCGGGTACGGCCTCGATCAGAAGACAATAGAAAAGCAACCCCCTAAGCCTAGTATGCAAGAGAAGACTAGCTCTATAAAGTGCTTTAAATGGCTTGGAAGAGGTCACATTGCTTCTCAATGCCCCACCAAGAAAACCATGATTATGAGAAGCCAAGACATTTATAGTAGCCAAGATAAGGGTACTACTTTACCTTCCTCTAATGAAAGTGAAGAAGCAAAAAGGGAAGAATCTAGTGATGAAATCTACCCCCAAGAAGAAGGGGATCTTTTAATGGTCAGAAGGCTTCTAGGAGGCCAATCTTGTGACTTGACCCAATCTCAAAGAGAGAATATGTTTCACACAAGGTGTAAAATTTTTTATAACACATGCTCTCTCATTGTAGATAGTGGTTCATGTTGCAATTGTTGCAGCAGAAGATTAGTCTCTAAGTTGAGCCTTGCTATCACTCCCCATCCAAAGCCTTACAAACTTCAATGGCTCAATAAGCAAGGGGAGATGATGGTCAATCAACAAGTGAAGGTGCCCTTCTCCATTGGAACATATAAGGATGAACTGATTTGTGATGTAGTTCCTATGGAGGTAGGACACCTTCTCTTAGGTAGGCCATGGCAATATGACAGGAAAATCACTTATAATGGCCTGACTAATGAGATAACCCTCACCCACCTTGGAACAAAGTTTGTGTTGCATCCTCAAACACCTTCACGGGTGGCCAAAGATCAACTAACTATGAAAGATAAGATAGATGAGGCAGAAAAACTAGAAAAAAGAAAAAGAAGGATAGTAAGGCCTTGCCTTCAAAGGCCAAAGGGAAGGAAAAAGAGGAAAAGGATTCCTCCAAGAAGATTGTTAAGAAGGAAAACCATTTTGCAACAAAAGGTGATATCAAAATAGCACTTCTTCTTAAACAATCCTTCTACCTTCTCCTGTCAAGGGAAACATCCCTTAGCACTACCGTACCTCTTGAGCTTGAGGTTATTCCTCAAGTAAAGGTGTTGTTGGATGAGGGTTTGGTTCGTAAGAGCTTAAATCCTTGTGATTTGTTGGTGCCCAAAATAGGTAATGTGAGGCACCAAATCCCTATAATAGGTGGTATGATGAATGTGTTGAATGGTGCAACCCTCTTTTGTAAAATCACCCATGCATCCAACTTCTTCATGATTCACATACATAGGGACTCATTAGGTAGGTTTGTTCTTATTTTTAGTTTCAATACAAACTTAGGTGCTCATATGGGACACCTTAGGTTTGTCGTACTTTTTGGTAGGAATAATCAACATGAAAATACAGAAAAATGTATGTTTTATTGCATTACTTTCCTTAATTTTTTAAATAAAGATCAAGGGGTTCTCACGGACCCTAAGAGAATAAAGGTCATTCCTGAGTGGCCCACTCCACCAAGTATAAGGAAAATTTGGGGCTTCCATGACTTAACAAACTTTTACAAAAGGTTTGTCCCATATTTTTCTATACTTGTAGCACCACTCATTGAGTTGGTGAGGAACCATGTTCTCTCATGGGAAGATGCCCAAGAAAGGGGTTTTCAGTCCTTACCCTACTCCAACATACCAAACACCATTAATATATATGTTTTTATTCCTTTTACAGGTGTTGAGGGAAGAAATCCAAAGCTTCAAGAACCTTTGGATTCGAGGTCAAATCCTTTTCAAGGGGGAGGGAATGATGCAATCCCACCCCCAAAGGGCATTGGATAAAAGACTCCAAGAAGATTGGGCCAGAGATGCTAGAGAAGGCCCTAGGGTTCTCATGAGCCTTAGGGTAGATTTTGGGCCCATGGGCTAAGTGTGAACCCACTTATCTTTGTACATATTAGATTAAGGTTTCATTATTTTTGGGCCTTGTATCTAGGGCTCCATAGTGTAGGGAGGGTACCCTAGTAATGTAGGATTTTTCAGCCATTGTATTTTAGGGCACCTAGACTAGTTTTTGTATTAGGGGTAGTTTTGTAATTCCACATGCACTAAGTGCACTATTTGATGTGTGTGTTGGGAGATAAATTTAATTGAATTGGGAGAAGCCCAATCCAATTAAATTTTGGACCATCTTAAGGGGGAGGTGAGCATTTGCTTGCTACACTCCATTGACACATCATATAGTCACACGTTGTGCATGTCCTTCATGCTTTACATGCCTCATGACACCTAAGCACACTTAGTGGAGAATCCTGGACTTGATCTTGGATTAGTGGGCTGAACCATAGCTAAAATTCACTAATCATAATTAATAAAATTTTGGCTTCAAATTTGGAACCACCAATTCAAGTGAAATTTGAATAGAAATTCAAATTTCCCTCCAATTTTGTGTGACACTTAGGCTATAAATAGAGGCCTTGTGTGTGCATTTTTTCAACTTTGATCATTTGAGAATTACACTTCAAAGTTCAGACCTCATTTGAGGCATAAAATTTTGTACTCCTTCTCTCCTTCTCCCTCCAGTCATCTTCTCCTACCTTCAAGCTCTTATCCATGGCTTCCTATGGTGGTGAGCTTGTTCTTGACTCATCTTCTCCTTGAAGTGGCATCTACAACCATATTTCTTCCTTCTCTATTCTCCTGCCATTGAACTTCAAGAAGCAAAGGATTCCATTGATGAAGAAGATCCAAGGCCTACATTCTTTTTTGCAAAAACATAAAATGTTATCCCTCAAACCATGGAGGTTGGTTGAGAAAGGCACCCTCTTTGAAAGTGATTTTTTTATAGCCCATTTTAGAAAAATTGTGATCTTGAGCAACTTTCAAGATGTGGCTTTGATACCAATTGAAAAAAACTGATGGAACTCACAAACCAAGTGTTGGACAAGTGGCCTCAATAACTTAAGACGAGGGGTGAATTAAGTCTTACAAAATTTCCCACTAATAAACTTTTAACCCCCTTTTAAATGATAGGCTCAGAATACAGAAGAAAAAGCTACAATCAATTTAATAATGTTCTTTAAACGTGCAAGACAAAATTGATTGCAATAAAATAAATGAGATAAGGGAAGAGAGAATTGCAAACTTGATTTATACTGGTTCGGCCACTTCCCGTGCCTACGTCCAGTCTTCAAGCAACCTACTTGAGATTTTTCCACTATCTCTCTAAATCCTTTACAGACTTTGAACACACCTTGGGATCCCTCACCCTTGAGTTCAAGATTCTCCAAGAGACAACCAGTCTCTTGATTACAATTCTCATAATCCAAGAGACAACCAATCTCTTGATTACAACTGACTTTCAAAGATGAACAGAAAGATTTCTCTCCTTTAGAGTGGATGATACAAATTAAAGTTCCTAGAGGAATTTCTCTCTTTTAAAGATGATAATACAATTTGAAGTTCCTGGATGAATTCTCAATAGAATTGCAAGTGTTTTCCCAAGAGTTGTTGAGAGAGCATTTGGAAATTAAGTTCTGTTAGAATATCTCTCTCTTACTGTTTGAAGTCAGACACACATATATATAGGCTCATCGTACCTTTTCAAAATTGTTTGAAGAGATGTGTCTTTTCAAAAAGTTTTTCTAAAATTTTCTCACTGGTAATCGATTACATGTTTCTGGTAATCGATTACACAGTTATATTTTGAAGGGTCATGACTTTTCAAATTGAATTTTACGATTTTCGTTACTGGTAATCGATTACACATCAATGGTAATCGATTACAGCTTTTAAATTCAAATTTCAAAACCCTTCAAAAAGATGGTTTCAAAATTGTCTTCTGGTAATCGATTACACTGCCTGGTAATTGATTACCAGAGCCTTGATCTCTTGGAAACATTTGTTTTGAGGCAAAAGCTTGATCTTGAATTAATCTTGAAGCAATGTCTAACCTTTGAATGTTTGTTGAAGTAAAGCAACCTTGTTTGATTATTCTTTGGCATCATCAAAATCATGTATTCATACATTTACACCAAGAGGGGGTGAATTGGTTCTAAATCAAATCAAACAAAAAAATAGAGTTTTGAAAAACTTTCTTTTCCAAGGATCGTATCACAAAATTTTGTTAAAATCAATATTTAATCAATCACCCTTAACACAAAATCCTTTGTTAAATTTCTTATTCAAAAAGATATTTTCTTCTCAGCAAATTGATCAAGAATACAATGAGAAAGAAAGATAAGATCAAGAAAAGATGTATACCAATCTTTATACCAGTCACTCTCTATTTCTAGAGAAGTTACTCCGGTTATCTAATTCAATTCAAATTAGATTTTCACTATGCATATAGAATTCTTACAAGCAATCACAATGATCTCAGTTCCTACCCCAGAAAAAAAGACTAAGCTACCCAACCCTAGGTATTATTAAGCACCAAATCCCTAAAATAAGTGATATGATGAATGTGTTGAGTGTTGCAACCTTCTTTTGTAAAATTAGTCATGCACCCAACATCTTCATGATTCATGTACATAGGGACTCATTAGGTAGGTTTGTTCTTATTTTTTGGTTTTAATACAAACTTAGGTGCTCATATGGGACAACTTAGGTTTGTCGTATTTTTTTGTAGGAATAATCAACATGAAAATATAGAAAAAGGTAAGTTTTATTACATTACTTTCCTTAATTTTTTAAATAGTGATCAAGGGGTTCCCATGGACCCTAAGAGAATAAAGGCTATTCCTGATTGGCCCACTCCACCAAGTATAAGGGAAATCTGGGGCTGCCATGACTTAACAAACTTTTACAAAAGGTGATGGAAGCTTGCTTGTGAGGCTTCTATGGAGGCTGGATCTTTGAGCTTCAATGAGGTCCTTTAATGGTGATTTTCCACCACGGAGATGCAACGGATGACAAAGGAGAAGAGGTGAGAGGAGGCGCCATCCACTAGGGAATAAGCCATGGAAGAAGGAGCTTCACCACCAAGATGAGCCTTGGATAAAAAGCTTGGAAGGATGCTTCAATGGAGGAAAAGAAAGAGGGAGAGAAAGAGAGAGGGGGGAGCACGAAATTGAAGGAATAAAAGAGGGAGAGTAGTGGAACTTTGAAGTATGTCTCACAAGACTCTCATTCATCAAAGTTACAACAAGTGTTACACATGCTTCTATTTATAGACTAGGTAGCTTCCTTGAGAAGCTTTCTTGAGAAAACTTCCTTGAGAAGCTTCTTTGAGAAAACTTCCTTGAGAAGCTAGAGCTTAGCTATACACACCCCTCTCATAACTATGCTCACCTCCTTGAGAAGCTTCCTTAAGAAGATTCCTAAAGAAGCTAGAGCTTAGCTACACATACCTCTCTAATAGCTAAGCTCACCTCCTTGAGATGAGAAGCTAGAGCTTAGCTACACACCCCCTATAATAGCTAAGCTCACCCCCATGACAAAAAACATGAAAATACAAAAAAAAAGTCCTTACTACAAAGACTACTCAAAATGCCCCGAAATACAAGGCTAAAACCCTATACTACTAGAATGGCCAAAATACAAGGTCCAAACGAAGGAAAAACCTATTCTAATATTTACAAAGATAAGCGGGCTCATACTTAGCTCATGGGTTCGAAATCAACCCTAAGGCTCATGAGAACCCTAGGGCCTTCCCTTGGATCTCTAGCCCAATCTACTTGGAGTCTTCTACCCAATGCCCTTGCGAGATAGGTTTGCATCAAAAGGTTTGTCCCATATTTTTCTATACTTGTAGCACCACTCATTGAGTTGGTGAGGAACCATGTTCCCTCATGGGAAGATGTCCATGAAAGGGGTTTTCAGACCTTACCCTACTTTAACATACCCAACACCACTAATACATATGTTTTTATTCTTTTTACAGGTATCGAGGGAAGGAGCCCAGAGTATGAAGAACCTCAGGATTTGAGGTCAAATCCTTTCCAAGGTGGAGGGGATGATGCAATCCAACCCCCCAAGGGTATTGGATAGAAGACTCCAAGAGGATTGGGCTAGAGCTGCTAAAGAAGGCCCTAGGGTTCTCATGAACCTCGGGGTAGATTTCTGAGCCCATGGGCCAAGGTTGGGTCCACTCTTCTTTGTAAATATTAGAATATATTTTTCCTTCTTTTGGGCCTTGTATTTTGGTCATTCTAGTAGTATAGGGTTTTAGCCTTGTATTTCAGGGCACTTTGAGTAGTCTTTGTAGTTGAGACTTTTTTAATATTTTCATGTATTTTGACATGAGGGTGAACTTAGCTATTATAGGGGGTGTGTAGCTAAGCTCTAGCTTCTCATCTCAAGGAGGTGAGCTTAGCTATTAGAGAGGTGTGTGTAGCTAAGCTCTAGCTTTTCTAGGAATCTTTTCAAGGAAGCTTCTCAAGGAAGCTTCTCAAGGAGGTGAACTTAGTTATTAGAGGGGTGTATGTAGCTAAGCTCTAGCTTCTCAAGGAAGATTCTCAAAGAAGCTTCTCAAGGAAGCTACCTAGGCTATAAATAGAAGTATGTGTAACACTTGTGGTAACTTTGATGAATGAAAGTCTTGTGAGACACAACTCAAAGTTCAACTTCTTTGCCTCTTTTACTCCTTCAATTTCGTGCTCCCCCCTCTTTCTTTCTCTCTCTCTTTCTTTTCCTTCATTGAAGCATCCTCTCCAAGCTTCTTATCCTAGGCACACTCTTGGTGGTGAAGCTCCTTCTTCCAAGGCTTATTCCCTAGTGGTTGGCGCCTCTTCTCACCTCTTCTCCTTTGTTTTCTACTGCACCTCCATGGTGGAAAATCACCATTGAAGGACCTCATTGAAGCTCAAAGATCCAGCCTCCATAGAAGCCCCAAAAGCAAGCTTCCATCACCTATTGCAAAAGTCTTCTCTTGTTGTAATGACCCACCTCCTCACTACGATATCATTACTCTAAACCGCGTAAATTTCAATTTTTTAATGAAAACTCTATTAATTTGCTTATGAAAAATGAGGTAAATTTTTTGCAATATACGTTCACCAAACAACGCACATATACTTAAATGAATACATATAGATAGATATATTAACTCAGTACACATTATTCACATGACGGAAAGTAAATTAGTTCATACATATAATTAAATCTGTGATTTACATCCTCAATTCAAAAGAACTATAGAACCATCTATGGAGTTTATTAACAAAACACAACTCTCTCCCAAAATAATCCCAACGTCATCACATCATCTTGGTGGCTCCAACAAAAGAATCTCACTCCATGTAATCTATTGTCTATCTGCTCCCATGAACAAAGGTTCGCAATCATCACAGTACCAACCACACAGTACAAAAATTGCAAGGATGAGTTTATTGCAAAAGAAATCAACAATTATCAAATAACCATAATTGGCAAGAGAAACAATAACAAGTATGATGCTCATACACAATTATCAATAAATACAACATACACTTAATAATTATTCATCAACTCTTCCATAATTCCAATCAATCATGCTCAGTATGATGCATGTACCTGACCTCATCTCTCAAATGCAATGTGATACCATTCTTTAGGAAATAGCCTAAGCATGTCCATGCGACACTCTCACTTAGGAAAACTAGGCAGCAAGTGTCGAGGTCATCTTGTCGTGCACAGGCAACACCCCCCTCCCCTATGGTGATTTCCATGCAATATGAAGTATGAAACATAGGAATCGTCAATGCACTGACCATGGATAGTTAAAGATTCTAAGTCATCCCCCTCTAGAGATGCTTAAAATTCTCTAATCACTTTATTCCCCCACCAGGGATATACATCATGGTCACTGCACCCCCCATGTACATACACAACATACATCATCCCAACAACATTTTCAACATCAACAATGTCTCATCTCAATGGCATTTTCAACATCAACAACTTTTCATCTCAATGTCATTATCAACATTAACATCATCTCATCTCAATGTCATTTTCAACATCAATATCATCTCATCTCAATGACGTTATTGACATCAAGTGATAGAGGACTATCCAAGGAAGAAGAGTTTGGCTTAGGTGGGCTCAACATGGATGGACCAATCACTTAAGCAATGAGTAAGAGATTTTAAGAAGAGCTTAGCAAGAGACTAAATTCTCTCATGAAGGAAAGAGAAGAAGAAGTGAAGTTCATTTATTTTAGTCAACTTTTAGACTAAGATTTATTTTTGTTTTTTTAATTATATTTTTTGGCCTACTTTTGGACTTGTAATGGACTACTACCTTTTTTATTGTTATTTTTAAGTATTTTAATTATTAGATTAGTTATTGGGCCTTGGGCCTAATTTAGGATTATTAGTAAGAGTTATAAATAGACTCCTTAAAACACTTTGTTGGTAGTTTTAATGAAATTTTCAAATTAGACATAGTTAAGAGAGTGTCTCTCTTGTTTCTTGTTTGAAACCTTAGGTTCTTATCAAAGAATTCTATGCTTTGTGCCGAATCATCCTCAACTTATCAATCTCCCAAGATTGTGGCATTGTTCTTTCCATTTCCTTCTCTAATTCCACTTTTTCCTTTTATTTTCCCCAATTTCATAGAATCCCAAATTGGTTCCCCAATTTGTTGATGCTAAAAATTGGATCCACAAATCAGGGTTTCATCATCCACATCATGTCATGTCACCTCATCATCAATTACAACATCATTCTCATATCAATATTATCACCAATAACAACATCATTATTTATCAATATTATCATCAATAACATCATCATCCTTTATCAATATTATCATCAATAACAACATCACTTCATATCAACATTATTATTGATAACAACATCATCAATAATCACATTCCATATACATACAAATAAATTTCATGCATGGGATTCACACTCCCCAGGTATTCAAACAACATAAGTCTCATACAACACAATCCATAAAATCATGAGACTGGTAATTTAGGAAAAAATTCTAAATTAAAGAGGAGAATTGTGGTTTACAAAACAAACTCTTAAGTGATAAGTTTCATATTTTAGTTATTTTTTGGATTAAAATGTTAGCACTTATCTTTCTTTTGTAATAGTTTTCTTATAAAATTCCCTTAAATCTAGTTATTTTATATATATTGTACGTTTACTAATGTTTTTACTTAAATATGAAAGATCCATCCATGATTTTGTAGGTTTTGATGGTTGTTTATTAGATCCAGAAACAAAGTCAAAATGAAGGAGGGAAAATGGTCTTTTTTCAAGATTTTAGACATTCATTCGCCCAAGCTAGCAACCAGCTCGCCTGGGCTAATCAAATTTCTTCAGCCATAAGCACCACACTCGCCTGGACGAGCTATAGCTCACTTGGGCGAGTCTGTGCCTTCAGCACTAAGTTACAAATTCACCTAGGCGAGCTATAGCTCGCTTGGGCGAATTTGCCTGCACCCTTTTGGCTCTTTTTTATAAATAGCCATGATTAAGAAGTTGAAAGGGACATCCAGTAGCGGAGAGAAAACGTGAGAAGCTGAGGAAGTCAAAAAGAAAGTCGAAAGTGGAGCTCGGGCATTGTAGATTTGTGACCATGGATGGCATCCTTCGTCATTTATCTTGTTAGTCTTGTGCTATATGCTATGATCGGTTAGTTTTTCAAGAGGATTGGATGTAATCTTTGTACCCTTATGTCAGACCCTAATTTCGTCCAGGGAATATCGTTCGATATGATATTTTGATTCTTGCTAGTCGAATTACGATATTTGGTGCCAGTTACAGTCGAAGCAAGGAATCACTCTGTGTTTTGATCAAGAAAAATAAAAGGATATCAAGGAAGGGGGCAAAAGGGTCTTTTTTGTATTTTTCTAGACCCTAGCTCACCCAGGCTAGCATTTGGCTTGCCTGGGCCATGAAATAGCTTCTTCCTATATGGGAGGGGTTTAAGGGTTCAGAAGTTGGGAAAAAGAAAGAGAAAGAGAGAAAGAAGAGGAAGAAGGAAGAAAAGTGAAGTCGAGGTGCTACCGAATCGCGACCGTGATCATTCCCTACATCGTTCTCTTGATTTGTGTCCCTCAAGCAATAGTCGATTAGTTTTTTCCAAGAGTTGAATGTAATCTATGCACCCTTAGGGGTCCCCTCTGTTATTAATTCATCTTCTCCATTTATCATCGATGATCTCATTTTTATTTGTAAAGTTTTAATCCTAACCAATCACTAGTGCCGTAAAATTGTCTTTAAAAGAGATTGAAAGTTAATAAACAAAACCAAGATAAAACCAACAAATAACTAAACTTCATTTCATCAAATATCACTTGAGATCATTTCAAGGTCCAATGCCTTAATGATTCTCTCCGCTGTTCAAAATTTAAAACATTGTTTCAAGGTCCAACACCTTAAACGACTCTGATTAAAATGTTCATCTTCATGTGGTGGTTCGATAGCAAGCAATGACGGCTCTTGGTGGCCACCAATGGATGTGGGTGGTGGAGGAGGAGTTTCTAGGGTGGTTTGGGTAGAGTTTTGAGAGAGACATGAAATCGTGTTTTTCACGCTAAAGAACATATTTATAATTTGCAAATGAAACAATGAGTGATTGAGCATTTATAGTTTAATATTTTTCTATTCTTCTTAGCTCAATTGACATCTCTTTGACCCTTATTTTCTCACCTTAACTCAGTTTGATCTAAGTAAAATGATTGAGCTTAATTGAGAATTGTAGCTAAATTTTAGATTTTGTGCTTACTTGACCTATCTGCCTTGTGCAAGGCTTAGAGGAAACTACAGAACTCCAAATGAAACATGTGAGTAGTCCCTGGAAATTTGAGAAAAAGATATTCAATTTTGTTACAAATAAGCTTTGGTCAATTCTGCCATTTCGAGGGTCAAACTGAGCTTGGAAGTCAGAACCTCTGCACTTGAAGAATTGGGTTGCGAGATTGGGCTTTTATTTTACGTAATTAGTTTAGTTAGGTAGTTAGGTAGGTAGGTAGGTAGGTAGGTAGTTACTAACACTATATATTAGTGTTAGTTAGTTAGTTAGTGACTTGATTTCACTTAGACGTCATTTTGTACAAAACTTATTGTGCAAGTTTTATCTTTTCTCTTTTTTTTTCTCTCAATTGTTCTTCATTCTTCTTCATCTTTTCACTTCTGTTCCACCATTTCCTTGCACAAAATTTTGTGGTTTCTCCATTGGTGATGATCATGGAGGACTAAACAATTAATCAATCCAAGGATCCACTCCAAGCAAGGTTGAATTTGAGTTATGGTTTGGTTTTTCTAATTTTTGTGAATGTTCTTCTTTCTCTTCAATCCTATTTTCATTTTTCATGATTGTGATTATGTTTAAGATTGAAAATGGATTAGGTTATGGATTCATTTCCTAATTTCAAAAATAAATCACAAATTGTTTGGATGATTGTCCATTCTAATTTGCGATTTCAAACAATTTAGAGATTGATTCGATTGAACTTTCTCTAATGCATTTGAGTGAACTTTCACATTGAACATCATTCGTAGTAACTGTGATAATTCTATTTGGATTGGTTTGGTGAATTGGATTGATGCTTTTAAACTTGAATTGTGTTTTGTTCTTGTTCTGTGTTGTTTCTTCAACATTGTTTTTGTATTTTCGCATTCTTTTACAATTGCCTACAACTTGTTTGATGAAATTCCCTCCTTTCTATTTATAAGTGAATGAATGTAGGAACCATATTGAATCATATTTCGGAGTTTGACATAGGTTAATCCTGTGCTACAAAATTTCCTAGTTTTATTTGTTTTTGAATGATTCAATAGTCGTTATCACTTAGCGAGCTCCTCTTGCTAAGCGAGAATCCACTTTTGGCGCTAACCACAACTTTTTGCACTAAGCGCAATTCCTCTCGGGTTGGAATTGTGCTTAGCATGTTTCTTGCACTAAGTGAGATGTCCAATAGTTTTATTTTGTAAATGCCAACGGTCAAAAAATGAAGACGTGGGTTACGAACCTACAGTCTAAATTTAAAGGTGATCCAACGGTTAATAAGTCTGGGATCATGGTCTTATCCGAACATGTTCAAGTAAAACTTGAAATCTCATTATTTTAACCTAAGTCAATAAAACTCCACATAACTCAACATCCACCTCAACAAAATCACACATGGCTAATTCACACGATACATCAACTCATCCAAATCAATCACATAATACTTAAAACGAGAAATACATTAAACATCAATTTACAGTTAACGTATTTCTAGGGTGTTACACTTGTCGCTTGAGATCAACCTGAGTCTTCATCCAGCACTAAGCTTGTTGTAGGTGATGCTTTAGTTGACACAAAACCTCATCACAATCCAACAACTCTCGCTGCACTACTTCTACCTTTGTTTCTACTATCAAAAATCGATTAATTATTGGGGGGTCTACCGTACACCACCTTGAAAGGAGTAGTGCCCATAGACATATGAAAGGTGGTATTGTACCAATACTCAGCTGATGGCAACCATAACACCCAAGTCTTGGGTTGATCAACAATAAAACATCAAAGAAATGTTTCAAGGCATCTGTTAATGACCCTTTTGGTCTCAATGTCTCATTGTACTTATGCACTATATATATATATATATATATATATATATATAGGATTCGTTTACATTAGGTGTAAGTCCAAAAACATACACCAAATCTCATCCACTGAATTGAGTTAGTCTAATTCCTCAAAATGTTTCAAACAAAAAATAAATAAAAGAAAGACAACAAAATCATGTGATCTTAAAACCAAAAACCCTAGAATCTTTGTCTTCTCAATGCATGTAATTCATGATCATTCATGGCCAACAAAATAAACATTATGTTGTCGTATGTTTATTCAATCTAGTAGCACAAACATTTGACACACAACCTATTCTACTATCCCTATTTAGTATCAATTATGCCAATACACCACCAATACTAGTTAAGCCATATTCGTAATCTTCTTGCTATTTGTGATTGGGTGTTACCGTGTTAGAATTATCTATCACCTTCAAGACCATGTGACCATGGATCATGCAGAATTATCCCTTTCCAGCCAAATTTAAATCATATGACTATTAGGGTTTTAACATTACGTGATTTGTCTTTGTTTTTATGTTTTAATTGGTCTCACTAATCTCAACAAGTCATGTGCCTTGTTTTAAATTTTAATTTTTCTTTTCAATTGAGATATTTGGAGCCAATAGATTAACTCAATTTAATTGATGAGATTTAACTTAAACCTAGTGTAAATGGATCCTATCCCCCCCCCCCCACACACACACACACACACATATATATATATATATATATAATATTACATATAAATACTTTTTAGGAGCTGAGTATGAGGGAACACACTCAAGCTTTTTCTCTAAATTCTCTCAACTGATGTCATAGTCTTCAGTAAATTCTTGTCTCCTGTTTCTTCATTTTTCATACCATATATATGTATCTTCATTTCATTATAGTAAATGAAAGGGGTCAAATGATAAACAGTTAGAAGTGCCATAGATGCTGCCAATTTCTTTCTTCCATCACCATTAACTTCTTTGTTTCTTTTTTTTTATATTTTTTGTTGGATTCCTAGCACCACAGTTGTTGATAACTGTGAATAACTAATTATGGTATAAAGTATTACTAATGAAATCAGTTGTCTTTTATTTATAATTTTCACTGATATATTTTCGTAACATTATGTTAATGTTTAGCGACATGAAATGATAATCAACTATAACAATAGCCTAATTCCACTAGGTGAAGTTGACTACATAAATCATACAACACCACTGGACTTTTAGAGATGTTATTCACTATGAGATCTTTGTTAATAATTTTCTTCGATGTCTTTTTTCTTTGTGTAACCCTTTTCACAGGGTTAAAACCATGTGATCTACTCATCTCACTGGTGTCTTCTGTGGCCTTCTTTATACATGTCTAAATTACATTAATCGATTTTCTATAATATCCTCAATAGGTGCCACACCAATATGCCCATATATAATCATTCTATATATTTTTTTGTGTGTCACACATCCATCTTGGCATTCTCATTATCAGAATATAGTTGGTTTGATAGAGTTTGGTAGAGTTTCCCTTTGCGTCTCCAATCACCTTTCCTCCTTCTCTATTCCGCTGCCATTGATCTTCAAGAAGCAAAATACTCCACTGATGAAGAAGATTCAAGGCCTACAAGCTCTACATGGAGCTACATCATGTGGTATCAAGAGCATCTTCATCAAGGTGATGTTCTTTTGCTTCCTCTATCTTTTTGTTCAGTCAATTCACATTAATTCCTTGTTTTTCATCTTATTCTCCATGTATATCCTCCATTGTCTTGTGGTTTGGTGCTGTTTAGAGTAGATTCAAAAAAAATAAACCGATTAAATCTTCGATCTACACTTGTTCTTGCATTTCTATGGTTCAAATTTTATAGATCTACTCTTGAATCATGTTTTTGTGTTGATTTTAGGTTCCATCATTTTTCAGTCATAATCTTCTTGTGCTGAACCTTTAGATCTAAATTTTCTTCCAAAATATTGATTAGAAAAAAAACACAAAAATCTAAGTATAAATCACTTAATCCATGTTGCCTTAGAGTCATGTTTAGTCATAATAATTGTCACATAATGTTCTAAGTTTGTGTTGAATTTTGATTTTGTTGATTGAATTATAGATACATTTGTTCATGTATTCTAGTCATTCTTAGCCTATCTTTTGAATTTTGAGTCTAATTCATGCATGTTATTTAGTTCATAACATGTTCTAAATCAATTCCTAGAAGTAGTCTTGTTGTTGAACTTTTTTTTGTTTTCTAAGTTTCCTACATGATGCCTATGAAGAAGTTGAGTTGTGGTGCTGAGTTGTAGCTAGATTTGTGAATCAAAATAAGTCTTAAGCTCTCTTGAATTATGTTATTCAAGACAATTGAGCATAAGCAAATAAAAATTGTAACTATCCAAGCCTTAAGCAACATAAACACTACTATTGATTTCTAGGTTGAAATCGCAGGTGTTACCAGCTTGAACATACGAACTAGTAAAAATTACTTGGAATTGGTTGAGCTGAAATTTTTACTGAATTTTCTAGACATCTGGACCAAAATTATAAAAAAGGAACCAAGTGATTTGGATAAACAAAAAAAATAAGAAAAAGCATACATGTTGGTAGGAAAATCAGTGTCCAAAAAAAGTGAAAGGGAAGTGTACTTGTTGTTACGCTCAAAATTTGTTCTATAATTGGTGCCTATTTTATACCAATGTTAGTTATGAAATTTCAATTGAAAAGTAGTGTGTAAACAAGTCCCAAAACTAGAGGTTTCTTGATTTTATTTTTTTTTAGTTTTTCTACTCTACTCTAGAGCCATTCTAGGTTTCTCTTTGAGTCCTAGCTTGCTTTTATGTGCTTTTCATTGCTTTAATTGTTGAATAATCCTTGAAAATTTGTCTTGTTAAAACTCTATTGGTTTAGCTTTCATTTCATTTTTTTTGGTCTTTGGTTATTGCTTGTCTCTTTGTCTCCTTGTTTGTGAGTTGCCATATAGGGAATTAGAAAGGAGGATTGGTGCCATCCCTTGAGGAATTTGAGTCAAGAAGCAAGGGGCCAACCAACTTAAGAGCTATTGGACTAAGAATCACTCCAAATTGAGTAAATCACCAAAGAGAGAACAACCACCAAAATTGAGGACCGTTTTGTAATTTTGTAATTGGCAATTTACTTACCTTCATTGCGTTCAAGTTTTGTAACAAAAAGGTCTTTCATTGGAAGTGTGTTGGGAGCCTCCAATAGGTTACCAAGCTTTCATTTGTGTGTAATAATTTTAGGCAATTTTCCCTTAGGATAGTGAGTGTTTTGTTGGGAACCTTAAATGTGGTCATCCAAACACTCCTAGGATTTCTTGCTCTTTAATTTATTGCTTACTTTCATAGCGAATTTTCTTTACTAGTCACGCCTAGTTTATCTTGTAATTACATAATACTTTCTTCTTACTTATCACGCTTATCTTGAGTTCTTTTGAACCCTAGCTTTTACCTTTTACAAATCCTCAACAAGAAAGAACCACAACTTAGGAATCAACATGAGTCATCATTCATCTAGTGTTAATGGTGAGGGTACTAGTCATAAGGATCCTCTATCTAGAATCTTAGATGAGTTAAGTTCCCTCAAGTTATGGAAAGAAAAACTAGAAAGAAAAGAAAAAGGAAAAGAGAGGGTAGAAATAAATCAAGATGAGAGAGAACAAATAAGAGAGGAAGAAAGAAGAAAAATAATGAAAGAGTTAAGAAAAGAAAAATATGTCTCCTATAGTAGTCATGACTCTTGCAAAGCCTAAGTGAAGAACTGATGAGAATCCAAAAACTGCCCAAATACAGGGACCCATGACCAGGAGTAGGACCAAAGAATCAGTGGATACCCTCCAACAAATGGTAACAGACACACTTAACAAGACCCAAGTGGAGAAGGATGAAGGCCTAGAGGTAGAGGCACTACTAAGAATATTAATTGTTTCTGAAGGCCCAGACTAATTTGGAGGCCCATGCCAAACATGTTCTATTTTTTACATTTATAATTTTTCGTTGTAATTTTGGCTCAAACTGTTTTAAGGCCCATGTCTATTTCTATCTTTTTGTTCAGATACACTATATGTATGGATTTCATTTTCAATAGAAGGGACTTTTGGCATTTGATAAAATTTTGTGAGAACTTCTCTCTAGGTTCCTCGCTGAACCAATCTCGGTCTTATCAAGGTAATCCTTGTGGCGTCTACCCTGACTTATCTTCCCTCCCTGGAAGTGGCTTCATCCAAAACTCTGTAACCTGTATCAAGCAATCCGCTCCTAGTAAGGATCATATCATCTAGTATCAGAGCTTCGGCTCTTGTTACAGGTTCTATCCTATCCAATTTTTATTTTTTTCTCTTTGTAAATTTTCTCAGGTTCATGTTTTGTTCTGTTATTTGCGTTCTTGTTTGTGTCTTGTTGTGTTCTTGTTGTGTTCTTGTTCTTGTTCTTGTTTCTTTCAAATTCTGTGTAAAAAAAAATTCAAATTGTTACAAACAAATTCTGTTACAAATTCTGTTTGGGGAAAATTTGGCTTACTGGAAGAATTTTGGGGGTTTAGGGTTTAATAGGCCATTGAATTTCTCATTTTTGTTTGTTTGACTATTAAACAAATTTCCCAATTTCCAATTGAATTTGGACTAGTGGAATTGATTGAGTGAAAAACAGTTTATTCTCCTAGACGAATTTTGAAAAAGAAAGCAAAAAAAAAAAAGCTGCAGAAAGTTTTTTAAAAAAATGGGTGTTTGAATCTTTGAACACGAATTTGAGGCAGTTAGAGGCATTTTATTTTGGCAAAAATCTGTTATCCAAGTTTGTTATCCAATCTGTTAGTTTGTTATCCAATCTGTTAGTTTGTTATCCAATCTGTTAGTTTGTTATCCTAGTTTGTTATCCAAGTTTGTCATCCAATCTGTTAGTTTGTTATCCAATCTGCTATTCCATAATTAAGTTGTCTTTCCTGTTTTATTACCTTTGTGCATCCAATTTGATTCATCCAGTAACTGAATAGGGAGTGAGCGATAAAAGGCAAGAGTGAAAAAAAACATCATACAAAAGCCTATATTGAGCGCATCAAACACGAGTGAACTACCATCAAAGAGAGAAACACGTGAGTAGAGTATGGTGAGGTCTTGTAATCTTTGTTTATATTACTGCAGAATTGTTTGTTCCTTAATCATGGAAAGAACTGGTGACGGTGGTGGTGAATATCATCAACTGGACAGATCTCAACGCTTATTACTGGACGTGATGACTACACAAATGCAACGTTTGTTGAACTGTAACAATGAAGAGCTCTACAGACGAATAGAAGGACTAGAGCACCAAATGAATCCAAATGTTGGGAGACCTTATGGTAGGAACAGAAGGGCCAATGATGGACCGAACCGAATGGAGGGGCAGAACATAATTGAGGGAGTAAAATTCAAGGTACCCCCTTTCAAAGGCAGGAGTGACCCAGACGCCTACCTTGATTGGGAGATGAAGATTCAACATGCATTCTCCTGCAATGATTACCCTGAAGAGCAGAAGGTGAAGTTAGCAGCAGCTGAATTCTGAGACTATGCCCTTGTTTGGTGGAATAAAAATCAAAGAGAGATGATGAGAGGGGAGGGGCGGGAGATAGATACATGGACTGAGATGAGAAGGGTTATACGAAAGAGGTATGTTCCAACTAGCTACAACAGAACCATGCGACAAAAACTCTAGAGGTTGTCCCAGGGAAGTTTGATTGTGGAGGAGTACTACAAGGAAATGGAGATGGCACTAGTGAGGGCCAACATTGAAGAGGACACAGAGGACACAATGGCTCATTTTTTAAGTGGCCTAAATCCTGACGTTAGAGATGTTGTTGAATTATAGGAGTACGTGGAATTAGATGACTTGCTACATAAGGTAGTTCGGGTTGAACAGCAGTTGAAGAGGAAAATTGCAGTAAGAAGGAACTCATCCAACAATTTCAACCAGAATTGGACCGACATATCCAAGAAGGAGGGAGGCAACTCGTCCAGTCCCCATGGAAAGTCAACAATTTCTAGCGCTGAAACCAAGCATAATTTTGCCTCATCATCCAACACTAGTACCAGAAACATAAAATGCTTCAAATGCTTAGGCAGAGGACATACTGCTTCTGAGTGTCCAACCAAGAGGACCATGATCATGAAGGCAGATGGAGAAATCACTAGAGAATCTAAAATTAGTGAAGAAAAAGAAGTGGAGGAAGAGCTTGAGGAAGAAGCTATGTAGGGTGATATGCTAATAGTGAGAAGGCTCTTAAGAAGTTGATGCAGCCACAAGACGACACCCAAAGAGAAAATATTTTCCACACCAGATGTACAATTAATGGTAAGCTTTGCTATTTAATTGTTGATGGAGGAAGCTATACGAATGTTGCAAGTTCCAGGTTAGTGTCCAAAGTGAATTTGGATACTAAGCCCCATCTTAGGCCATATAGACTTCAGTGGCTTAGTGAAGATAAACAGGTAAAAGTGACTCAGCAAGTTGAGGTGTGACTCATATACTGTTAGGAAGACCATGGCAGTATGACACCAAAGCAAGACATGATGGCTTCACCAACAATATTTCTTTCCAACACCATGACTAGAAGAGTATTCTTAAACCTTTATCCCCTAGAGAAATGTGTGATGACCAAATCATAATGAGAGAAAAGAGAGAGCAAGAGAAAGAAAAGAGTGAGGCACCAAAGAGGAATAGGAAAAAGAAGAGTGAGAAAAAGTGATACACATGAGAGAAAGAGTGATACACATGAGAGAAAATTTAATTGTTTAGCAAAGGCGAGTAAAGTGAGGAAAGTTTACTTGCTCATAAGCCACTCTATCTACTGTATTGCAAAGACAGTAAAATTTCTATTGACAATTCTAATGAGTTAACTATTTCTGTTTCTCCTAGTGTTGAGCCCTTATTGTAGGAATTTAAAGATGTCTTTCCCAAGGAGATTCCTCATGGACTGACACCTTCAAGAGGCATAGAACATCAAATTGACCTCTTTCCAGGAGCTTCATTGCCTAACAGGCCAACTTACAAAAGCAATCCCCAAGAAACTCAGCATAAGGATGCACAGGCTAAAGTTGGGTATGTGAAAAGATTACATGACCAAGTGAAGGCGCAAATTGCAAAGAAGAATGAAAGTTATGCCAAGCAAGCCAACAAGAATAGGAAGGAAGTGGTACTTGAACCAAGTGATTGGGTTAGGGTACACATGAGGAAGAAGAGGTTCTCTAAACAAAGGAAGTCTAAACTTCAACCTAAAGGAGATGGACCCTTCCAAGTACTAGAGAGGATCAATGACAATGCTTACAAGATCAATATTCCTTGTGAGTATGGAGTAAGTTCTTCAATTAATGTTGTTGACTTGACTCCATTTGTGGCAGGTGATGATTCAGAACATTTGAGGGCAAATGCGTTTCAAGAAGGAGGGAATGATGAGAATCCAAAACTGCCCAAATACAGGGACCTATGACAAGGAGTAGGACCAAACAGTCAGTAGATACCCTCCAACAAATGGTAGCAGACACACTTAACAAGGCCCAAGTGGAGAAGGATGAAGGCCTGGAGGCAAAGGCACTACTAAGAATATTAATTGTTGCTGAAGGCCCAGACTAATTTGAAGGCCCATGCCAAACATGTTCTATTTTTTATATTTATAATTTTTCGTTGTAATTTTGATCCAAACTGTTTTGAAGGCCCATGTATATTTCTATCTTTTCATTCAGATACACTATATGCATGAATTTTGTTTTCAATAGAAGGGACTTTTGGCATTTGATTAAATTTTGTGAGAACTTCTCTCTAGGTTCCTCCCTGAACCAATCTAGATACACATCCTAGACCTTACTCCTATAGGAGAGAAAAGGAAAGAAAGCCTCAAGAAGCTAACATTAACCTTCCATACTTCCACGGAAAGGACAATGTAGAGACTTATTTAGATTGGGAAATGAAGGTTGAGCAACTCTTTGCTTGCCATCATACAAGTGAGGAAAGGAAGGTTCCTTTGGCTACCCTTAGCTTCTAAGGGTATGCCCTCTATTGGTGGACTTCCCTAGTTAGGGAAAGTAGGATTCATGGGGATCTTCTAGTAGAGTATTGGAATGACTTGAAAAGTGCCCTTAGGAAGCGGCACATCCTGATGCAATCCTACCCCTAAGGGCATTGGATAGAAGACTCCAAGAAGATTGGGCCAGAGATGCAAGAAAAGACCCTAGGATTCTCATGAGCCTTAGGGTAGATTTTGGGTCCATGGCTTAAGTATGAGCCAACTTATCTTTGTACATATTAGATTAAGGTTTCATTATTTTTGGGTCTTGTATTTAGGGCTCCATAATGTAGGTAGGGTACCCTAGAAATATAGGATTTTTCACCCCTTGTATTTTAGGGCACCTAGACTAGTTTTTGTATTAGGGGTAGTTTTGTAATTTCACATGCATTAAGTAAATATTTGATGTATGTGTTGGAAAATAAATTTAATTGAACTAGGAGAAGCCTAATCCAATTAAATTTTAGAGGGGGAGGTGAGCATTTGCTTGCTACACCCCATTGCCACATTATATAGTCACACTTTGTGCATGTCCTTCATGCTTTACATGTCTCATGACACCTAAGCACACTTAGTGGAGAATCTTGGACTTGATCTTGGATTAGTGGGTTGAACCATAGCTAAAATTCACTAATTATAATTAGTGAAATTTTGGCTCCAAAATTTGGCTCCACAAATTCAACTTCAAATTCAAATGAAATTTGAATAGAAATTCAAATTTCCCTCCAATTTTGTGTAACACTTAGGCTATAAATAGAGGCCATGTGTGTGCATTTTTTGAACTTTGATCATTTGAGAAATTTGACTTCAAAGTTCAGACCTCATTTGAGGCATAAAATTCGTGCCCCCCTCTCTCCTTCTCCCTCTACTCATTTTCTCCTACCTTCAAGCCGTTATTCATGACCTCCTATGGTGGTGAGCTTGTTCTTGACTCATTTTCTCCTTGAAGTGGCATCTCCAATCACCTTTCCTCATTCTCCTTTCCGCTGCCATTGATCTTCAAGAAGCAAAGGACTCTATTGATGAAGAAGATCCAAGGCCTACAAGCTCTACATGGAGCTACATCACAACCGGTCACTAAGGCACAGTTGGTCACTAAGGCACAAACTTTACCGTTGTGCCAGGGCTCGCCCTCTGCCTATTTAATGCTAATGCATATTAAAATTCTTTTAACATGAAACGCCTGGTTGTTGTTGATTGGTATATTTTGAATCTTCAATCAATGTGTGTGTGTGTGTATGTATGAATGCATGATGCATGTAATGGTATCCTATTACTGAGTTTGATGGTTGACAGGTTAGGAATACAGGAAGTTGGATGGAAATTGGAAATAGTATTAGTCATTTTGGCATCATGAGTGCCCCAGTTGTTTTTGTTCTATTGCTCTTTGCCCTCACAAATACATACACAAAAGACATCCATTGTAACTTAGTAGTATATCATCGACACGCAAGGCAAATTAGGTTTCACCAAAGTCGCCCTAAAGAGCTACCTTATTGTCGTGGAAATGAATACTCATTCTTGGTGTTTGCTTTGATGGTTATGACTAACCTGGTATTATGTTTCTACCCTAGCTAACTTCCATTTTTGTGTGAGCTCTAGAATAGGACTTACCTATCCTTGTTGACCTTACTACTGGAGCTGAAATTTTGGCACTTTAACTGATTTTCCATAGTTGTATTCATTTCCATCTATGGTATTCAGGATTCAGAAAGAGTAGCAATGATCTAGAACTCAGGGAAAGGCGAGCAAACATTGTGCCTCACCATGTAAACAAAGAACTTTCATATAAACTTTTTCCTTTATATTACTGCCTCTTGGTAGTTGATTTGTATAGGTCTTGGTCCAGGCTTGAGTGATGGAATTTTTGTTTGATTGTTTACCGTGGTCAACATAATGTTAATGTACTTTTTTCACGTAGATAGATTAGTGAGCTTATCTATTGAGACATTACTTTCTCCTACAAACTTGCATAAATTTAAATGTCGGGTACTAAAAAAAGGATGATAAGAAAAAGCTGAGTTTCTTCTATTCGAGAGTGTATACAAATGTTTGAGCATTTGGCCAAAAGTGAAGAACGAGAAATGCTAAAAATTGTTGTCCTTTAAAATATTTGATATTTAATAAACGAAATATTTTTATTTCTTAAAATGAATTACTTTTCTCAAGCTAAAGTTCCCTTAAAAATAAAGATTTTATAATCTTGTTATACTTGTGTTCCACGGAACTGTAAATGACAATTCAGTTCATAAAACACTTGATTTAAAAATAAGAAAAAAATGATAAGGAATAATGGACATAGTATATAAATTAACTAACAATAAAAACACACAAATCAGAAACTTAGTTTACAAGAGGCTTAATTATACAATTGATATCTTAATTTTAATTATTAAAAAGTTCAATAAGGTCTTCTAATTATTAAAAATGCTACAATCATACTCTTGTCGGTTCCATTCGTTTGATTGGCAAAAATAAATATTTTTACATCGGTTGTAAAACAAGAACTGCCTGCAAAATATAAGAATCAATAACAACGAGACATTTCATGTTAAAAGAATTTTAATTTGCAGTAGCATTAAACAGGTAGAGGGTGAATCCTGGCACAATAGTAAAGTTTGTGCCTTAGTGACTCAATTATTAAAAAGTTCAATATGATCTTGTAATTATTAAAAATTCTACAATCATACTCTTTCTGTCAGTTCCATTAGTTTGATTGACGAAAATAAATATTTTTACATCGATTGTAAAACAAGAACTTTTTACATTGGTTGCCAATGCAACTAAAAATGAGATCCTTGTTAAGATTTGTGATTGATGTAAATAGACATTTTACATTGGTTATCAATACAATTAATGTAAAAATGTCTATTTACAAAATTTTGTCAATCAAACTAATGGAACTGACTTAAAGAATATAATTGTAGCATTTTAAATAATTAAAGGTGTTTTAACTTTTTTTAATAATCGAGCCACCCAATTGAACTTTAATTATAATTAAGCCTTTAGAAAATACTTTGGAATTGTTTTCATCTTCCTAATTTTTGTTTTTATTAAGGTTTGTTTTATCATTTGTTTTGGTCCTATCCTCTCATGTTTCCTTTGTACTTTTTATTAATCTTTTTAATAAATCTATGGTGTGTTGTAGATGATGGATAAGGTTCTGGGTGCCAACCTCATTGAGATTCTTATTCTCAACTATGATGCTTTTGCATGCCTGATCTTTATTTAAAAGAAGTTTAGACTTTATTTGAAAAAAATGTTTATGAAATTCTTGATTTAAAACACCCAAAATTATACTTTTATGCTTTCTTATGTTTATTTAAAACACACAAAATTGTTTCATCCTTATCAAAACCTTAAGGTCCGTTTTATTAGAAGGCAAACTAATCAAGTCCCTCACAATCTTGTTAGGGCGTCTAGGTTTAATGCTAGTCACTAAAGTTTTTTTATTTCTCACCATCTGGTATTGAATCTCTTATCTTGAGTAAAATGATATAAATACTTCTTTAAAAAAATGTTTATATAAAGTCTCAATTTAGTTTCTACATCTCAATTTCACTTTCTAACTTTATATTTGATTACAATGTTTTGCTTTTGTTAATCTTTGTCTCACTTAATGATGGGAAGGCCTTACATATCTTAATTGATAAATAATTTTTTTAAAAAAATCTCAAACATTAATTTAGATAATTTAAGATTCTAATTTAAGATATCAAAACTTATGTTGAATTTATCTTAATATTATTTTTGTTTTTTTATTAATTATTTTTCATATAAGATTTATTTTATTTTGTTGTTCACTTCTATTTGATAAAAAAATACACTTTTCTTTTTGTTACTTCCTTGGAGACTCAGAATGTCTCTCAATATGTCTTATTTAATTAGTAATAATAATAGTAGTAAAAATTAAGTGTTATCACTCTAGAAATAATGTAATTGAAACCAATCTCTTCAAAATAATCAAAATATCGATTTAAAATATTTTTTAAAAAAATAAAAGTATTAAAAATTATTAATCATAAAAATACAAAATTTAAGTACATGTAAAGATAATAGTTACATTAACAAATATGAATACTCAGCTTAAATAATTATTAATTTATATATTTAGTATTTTTTTAATTTCTATATTTCATATAAATATTACGCCATTATTATTTGAAAAAACAACAATCAAAATAAATTTTAATGCACTTAATTTTGTAAAACAGCATCTGAATTAATATCTTAGTTATAATATCCTATTAAATATTATAAAAATTAATTTTATTAATATTATATTTTTTATATATAAATATTAAATACTTATATAAAAAATATATAATTTAATCATAAATCTCTACCACTTATATTAATTATTTCTTGTTTGAGATAGATTTGTTTAAAAATTGAAATATAAACTAAAAAAAGATAGATGAGTGAAAAGAGAAGAAAAGGGGAAGGAGAATCAAATGGGGTGAGTTGAGTACAGGGGAACGAAGACCAGCAAGCAAGCAGTTGCAGATCTCTGCTGTTGAGTAACGTGATTGACTCTCATAGGAGAAAAAAAAGAAGAAAAGAAGAATGCACAGCGATGGGATCTTAGGAAACAGAGAAGGTAGCGGAAGAAAGTGGCTGAGGAGAAGGGAGAGATGGCTGGTGGTGCTAGGAGTCATCCTCCACGCCGTTTACATGCTCAGCATTTTCGACATCTATTTCAAGACTCCCATTGTCCACGGCGTCGATCCCGTCACTCCTCGCTTCGCTGCCCCTGCCAAACGTCTCGTCCTCCTCGTTGGTTCGTACCGTACCATCCTTCACTTCTCCCCTCCTCTGCTTTAACCTAAATTTATTATGATTAATCAAAACGCAGCTGATGGCTTGCGCGCCGACAAGTTTTTTGAGCTGGATGCGAAAGGGAATCAGCGAGCGCCGTTTCTGAGGAGCATAATCGAAACGCAGGGTCGTTGGGGGGTTTCTCATGCTAGGCCTCCCACAGAGTCCAGGCCCGGCCATGTTGCCATTATTGCTGGCTTCTATGAAGATCCCAGTGCAGTTACAAAAGGTTCGTTCGTTGTTTCACATCAATAATGATTAATGTTAATGTAGTCCTTATAAGGTTTGACTAGTCCTCACCTTAAAAGCCGTTTTGAGTTCCTTGCAGGGTGGAAGGCTAATCCTGTTGAGTTCGATTCCGTGTTCAACAGAAGCCGGCATACCATTTCTTTTGGAAGTCCTGATATAGTTCCCATTTTCTGTGGTGCCTTGCAGCATACCACTTGGGATACCTATCCCCATGAGTTTGAAGACTTCGCAACTGGTTTGACGCCATCCTTCACTGTTTTGTTTGACATACAATACAATATAAACAACTCAAGCTTTTAGGGCAATTGCTTTCCTTAGTTGACTGACCTATTATCACGAATACCGAGAAACTTAGTTTTTGTCTGAACGTTATACTTTATCTTTATCGATTTGCACCTGATGGCTGATAGACATAGACATCAAATGTGGCCATTCATGTATTTTTGTTTTATTGCCTTTCTATGATTTTCTCGGTCTTTATTGTTGCTCCATCACCCCAAGCCTCTCTCTCGCCACTATAATTTCATGAAGGTACATAAAAATAATAAAAAGGTCTAATATTTGACCTTCTTCATACTTTGTAAATGTGCAATATATTGAAAATTTCAGAGATCCTATGTGGTAGCATACTAACTGGAAGATTAAGTATTTACCATGCTACTTAAGTACTTGTTAAATTCTCTAATCCTTAATTTCATTCATTCATCGATTTTGTACTGTTGAATCCTTAATGCAGATGCATCATTCCTCGACATGTGGTCTCTGGATAAATTTCAAAGCCTTCTTAATAGGTCCAGAGAAGACCCAAAATTAAAGGAGTTGCTGCAGCAGGATAATCTTGTTGTATTCCTGCATCTGCTTGGATGTGACTCTAATGGCCATGCACATAGGCCCTTTTCATCCATCTATCTCAACAATGTTAAGGTTGTTGACCATGTAGCTGAAAGTGTTTACAATCTTGTTCAAGATTATTTCAAGGATAATCGGACATCATATATTTTTACAGCAGATCATGGAATGAGTGACAAAGGTTGCAATATCTTTTTTTTTCTATCATACATATATGTCTGGATAATTTTGTACTTCATTTCAAACAAAAATACGTTGATTTAACTATTGATGTTGAAACTTGCTGAAGTAAGTATTTGTCAAAAGGATGATTCAGTATCTACCACCTATTAGCTTCTTAAGTGCTGTATTTTGCTTGCTGCAATTGAAAGACGGTAATTTTTCAAAAAATTGCTGACGCATTAGATTGATGTTGTCTAAACGGCCACTTAGTAAACAAATAATAACAAAGCTTAGTCTGAATCAAGATTGCATATTCCAGTGAAGGGTCATAAGCTGCTTTTGTAACCCCAAATAGGTTATTCCAAATGGTCCCTAATTCCATGAGCTATCTTTTCTCCTAGTAGTAGCTATTAAATTGAAAAGATAATGCCATAAAACTCAACTTTGACACGGAAGTCATTGGTTGAATCGAAAGAGCATGTGATGTTCCAAATTCCAATACTTGGATTGTTTTTAGCTTCAGTTTTTTTTCCCTTTTAGCCATCACTTCTCTAAATTCTTACAAAACAAAAGTCTTTTCCTACTTTGTAGGGTTGGCTTTGTGGATCAAGCCATGTTATTGTGTCCTGTAAAATGCCAAATTTTCGGAGAATCCATTTAGATCTAGGCCTTTTCAGCAGTTTCTCATAATTTTCCCTGGTCTAGCTCTACTCATATTTATTAGTCTATTGTCTATTTGATCAACTCATTCTGAAACTTTGTTGATCTTCTCCCTGCTTGACCATCTCAGACGAGATTCTCTCTTCTGTTCCATGATATGTGCTACTTCTTATTTTCTCCCAAATATATTCATTTCAAATGTTTTCTTGAATGCTCACTCATCCACCACAACATTCTCCTTTCTTCAACATTTGGCTGATGCTCTTCTTACACTTTACTTCTCAACATTCAATAAATAAAACATCACTAGTCTTATGGTTGTGTGGTAAAGCATTCTTTTGAGCTTGGGAGGCACCATTCAACCACAAAACACCTAAACCATTTCTCCATTTCATTCACCTAGCTTGAATCCTATGATTTACGTCTCTCTTTATTTTTGTCACTTTATATTATAGATCCAAATAACCTTACTGTTGAATATGAGTTATGTTGCGATCTTTAGTTTTCATCTTTAAGTCTTTTAGGACAGTGCTTGTTTGTGTTTTGCTAAACTTTCATTCCACTTACTCTTTTTTTAGTTTATTACTTGGGAACCATGTAATTCCAATGCTTCCCTCCACCGCACTACTTTACTGTTTATTCCTGTTGAATTCTAGAGTGAACCTCTTTATAGGTGGTTCACTGGGGAACCATCAGAATAGACCATTTGATATATTAGAATCTCAGGATAACAGAAAGAGGAAATCGAAAATGATAAAGGGGGTTTTCATTAACCACTTTTAACAGTAGTGCACAGATAGGTATATATAGACAGTTCTGTCTTGTTGACAGCTGTCACAACTAAAATATCCACCCAAGATTGCAGTTGGAGAACTGCATCTCTTACAATACTCTGATAGAATAATTTTTTATTAAACTGTTAGATTTGATTAGCAGTTACCTGCTAAAACAAAAATATATTAATTGCAATGTAGTCCAAAATATTGAACAAAATTTCAAAATTTCCGTTGTTGAGGTCTCCCTCCCCCGTCGAAGCCACAAGATCTGGAATCATCAACATTTTTCAACTCAGAAAACTCAAAGTGTTCTTAAACCCAGAAACAGCCCATCCTCGCCTCCCTCCTCACTTAACTCAGCTGCCACCACTTCTCGACCTCGGCTCTCTGTGCATTGTGGCATCCACTGGGACCTCATGGCGCTTGAGCAAACTTTGAACATTGTAAATCTGTTGTATGCTTTCTTATGTGGTTTATTGTTCCCTCATTGCTGCAGCTTCCACGACAGGTTGTGCCTTAACCGGCGAAGCTGCAGGTTCTGGTTGTGCTATGCTGAAACCCCTTGTTGCAGATCTTGCGCATGAAACGTGAAGTGAAGGAGAGGGGATTTGCCCCTGGTTTGCCATGTCTGCAGTGGCACCGTCGTCACGCGGCCCACCATGGGGAGGGAGGGAGAGAAAGAGAGAGTAAGTGAAAGCGATGTGATGCTGTTCATGGAAGCGTGATAGTGTGAGGGATCTGGGTTAGGATGGCATGACTGCATGGAGAGAGAGAGAGAGAGAGAGCGAGCGAGAAATGAGCAGAGGAAGTGGAAGAGAGGAGATCTCTGCTGTCTATGATTGCTGGGAGTCGCCTCAGCGGTGGCTGATGGCGGTTTATGGCAAAAGGCATTTTTTTTTCTTTCTCTTTTCTGTTGAAGAAAGACCCTATTTTAATTTTTCTTCCTCTGCACTTTTTGACGGTGGCAGTTCAGTGAAAAAGTGATGATAGATGCCAACTTTGAATATTATAATTTGTGTATTTTATAATTTTTTTACTTGTAGAATTAAATTGTGGCTCTGTTAGATTTTATCATCAAGCATGAGAGTATTAAGCCAAGAAAGAACCGTCAATTCCCTTGGAAGTTGATTTATTCAGATTGTTGGGAATCTCTTTTGAGATGGATTTGTTCTTCTCCACAACATTACCAAGTTCAAACCAATGAAGATGATAACTTACAAAGTATTAGAACAAAATAATAACGTAACTGATAAGGACTAAATAATAAATATGAAAACTTTATCTAACAGGTTAAAAGTACCTCTAATAGCAGGTTATATTTAGTGCTCCACCGTGAGGTGGTTCACCCTATCCTGAACCTTTATTCCTTCATATGGAGATGAGCACGAAAAAATGCATTGAGTTGTTGCTCCTAGAGTTAGTCCTTGCCTTTGACATGAAAGAATCTTCAATTTCCCAGTACTTGAGTTTCTTTTGCAGGTTTTCCTATATTATTGTTATTTAATTGTTCTTTTGAAGTAAAATGTGCTATAATGGTTTTATAATTTTTTTTGCTTTATGTAATTTCTAATCATAGGAAGCCATGGAGATGGGCACCCTTCGAACACTGATACTCCTCTTGTTGCGTGGGGAGCTGGTGTTAAGTATCCAAGGCCTATATCTAGCAGCAACCATTCTGATTGTGGTTTTAGGTTTGTTGATGACCATGTGCATGACACACCAACTCCAGTTGAATGGGGCTTGAATGAGATAGAAAGGGTGGATGTCAATCAGGCTGATATTGCACCACTCATGGTTGTAAAGTTTATATTTCCTTAAGGATTTCTGTTCATAGTGTAATGAATATTTCCTCTGCGATCCTTAGGTTTCATTTATCTAATATACTTGATTTTCTGACAGTCTACACTGCTCGGTCTGCCATGTCCTGTCAATTCAGTTGGAAGTTTACCCCTAGATTACATTAACATGACCAAGGTATCTTCCTCTTGTTTTGACTTCTGATTGATTTAGAATTTATTGTTAATTTTTATAATAGCAGGCTGATAGAAACCACTGTCAATGGATGACAAACACAATTGAGAAGAACAGTGAGTTATGGAAACTAATGTGGAAATGCGTATTAATCAAGGAAAAGCAAATACAGAGGGATCAGTATCCCTACTGCCCAGGGCTAAGCTCCTCCAGAGGCTAAGGCTCTCTGTCCATAACTAACTATAATATTCTGTACTTCTCTCTCACTACCAGCATCCCCTTATACCGTATTCCACTGACATGTATCTCTTTCTTCTACCTCAGCAATTATTCTGTGTTTTCCTTCCTATTCCTCTTAGTGTAGACTCTCCATATGGTGGGCCTGGCCAACTGTAGAGAACAAGGCCCATTAGTATCAGAGCCCAATAATGAGGTCCTAACATTGTCCCCCTCTTGAGAAACAGACTTGTCCTCAAGTCTGAACATGGGAAATTGACTCCGAATGTTGAACTATTCCTCCCAAGTGGCTTCCTCAACAGCCTTCCCTTTCCATTGCACCAACAGTTGACTCACCAAATCCCCCCATTTTTCAATGGTCCGGGCTGCCAACACTGTTTCAGGCTCCTGGACAGTAGCGGTATCACCCTCCAAATTGTTGGGAAGGTCTTTTTCAACACGGTAGTCTCCAATAGCCTTTTTTAAGAGGGACACATGGAAAACAGGATGAATAGGAGCAGATTCAGGTAACTGGAGTTTGTAGGCCACTGCACCTATTTTTTCCAGCACCTGAAAAGGGCCATAATACTGAGGAGACAATTTGGGATTGATATGGGTCTCTACTTTTTATTGACCATGGGAATGTAGTTTGAGGAAAACCCACTCACCTACTGCAAAACTCCTCTTTTTTCACTTGAGATCAACCTGAGTCTTCATCCGGCACTGAGCTCGTTGTAGGTGATGCTTTAGTTGACGCAAATCTTCATCACGATCCGACAACTTTCGCTGCACTGCTTCTACCTTTGTTTCTACTATCAAAAAACGAGTAATTTCTGGGGGGGGGGGGGTCTACCATACACCACCTCGAAAGAAGTAGTGCTCGTAGACACATGAAAGGTGGTATTGTACCAATACTCAGCCCATGGCAGCCATAACACCCAAGTCTTGGGTTGATCAACAATAAAACATCAAAGAAATGTTTCCAGGCATCTGTTAATGACCTTAGTTTGCCAATCTGTTTGTGGATGGTAGGCCGTGCTCATCTTCAACCGACTGCCTTGAAGCTTAAATAACTCCCGCCAGAAACCACTGACAAAAATAGGATCTCTGTCACTCAAAATAGATGCGGGAATACCGTGGAGTCGAACTATCTCTTTGGTAAATACTTCAGCTATCACCTTAGCCGTGTAACGGTGTTTCAGCGGAATGAAATGGCTGTACTTTGACGACCTGTCCACCACCAAGAGAATGGCTGCAAAACCTTTGGACTTTGGAAGTTCAGTAATGAAGTCCATCGAGATTTCTTCCCAAATCTGATTAGGAATGTTCAGGGGTTGCAATAATCCGCCAAGAGCTGTGGCCAGGTACTTTTGCCTTTGACAAACATCACATTCCTTGACAAACTGTAGGACATACTTTTTCATACCAATCCAATATAGGTTAGCTTCAATACGCCTATAAGTTCGGTAAAAACCAGAGTGACCACCTTGAGGAGTGGAATGGAATTCCTGGAGCAGAATAGGGATCCATGGAAAATTGGCAGAAATTACCAGGCTCCCCTTTAGAATAATACACCATTAGTGTAAGAAAAACCTCGCTTGGCCTCAGGATTCTGTTTTAATGCAGCAATAATGGTGGTCAATACTGCATTGCGATGCACCTCGCCAATCACTTCCTTGCCTGTCTGTCATTTTGGGTAATGAGCTAACATAATAAGCTTCCCCTTGCCATACATCCTTGATAAAGGATCAGCCCCCGTGTTCTCTAGACCTGGTTTATACATGATGTCAAACCTGTAGCCTAAAAGCTCTGCGGCCCAATTTTGTTGGTTCATTGTGTTTATCCGTTGCAGCAACAATTGTTTCAAGCTCTTTTGATCTGTGCAAACAGTGAATTTTCTGCTATTAAATATGGTTGCCAATGCTTAATGGCCAAAGCTACTGCCATAAGCTCCTTTTTGTAAGCTGATTTGGCCAAATTTCGTTCACTTAGTGCCTTGCTAAAATAGGCCACGGGTTTGCCCTGTTGTGTGAGGATGGCCCCTAACCCTTGGCCTGAAGCATCACTTTCGATGACAAACTCTAGGTTGAAATCTGGTAAGGCTAACACCAGTGCCATGATTATCTTTTCTTTGAGTATTTCAAAAGTCTCCTGAGCTTGAGGTCCCCACTGGAACCCCTCCTTGGTGAGAACAGTCAATGGTTGAGCTATTTTACCTTTGTCTTTGATAAACTTCCGGTAATAGCCGGTGACACCCAAAAAACCTCGCACGCCTTTCACGTGCTTAGGTACCGACCATTGGTGCACACTCTTGATTTTATTAGGATCCATTGCTACCTCGTCTTTGGAGATGATGTGTCCCAAATACTCCACTGAAGTTTGAGCAAAATAACACTTCTTTTGGTTGGTCAGCAACTGTTCTCTGCGTAGAACCTCCAACACCGCCATCAAATGCTGCATGAGAAGCCCAATCTGGCCTAAAGACTAATATGTCATCAAAGAAAACTAACACCCACTTCCTCAACATTCCTCTAAAAATTTTATTCATTAATGCTTGAAACGTAGAGGGTGCATTCATTAACCCAAATGGCATTACTAAGTATTCGTAATGCCCCTCATGGGTTTGAAAGGCAGTTTTATGTATGTCCTCATCTCTAACCCGAACTTGATGGTGGCCAGATTTGAGATCCAATTTCGAGAAAAAACTAAGCTCTATGTAGTTCGTCCAATAACTCATCTATCACAGGTATTGGAAATTTATATGGCACTGTCACCTTATTTAGAGCTCTATAATCCACGCACATACACCATGTTGCATCCTTCACCAGAATCAAGGGACTAGAAAAAGCACTTTGATTCAGCTGTATCATTCACCTACTTCATCTGCTTCTCAATCTCGTTCTTGTGGTGGTTCGGATAACGATAGGGCCGCACATTAATGGGACCTTGTCCCTCCAAAAGAATGATGGCATGCTCCTTTTTCCGTGGTGGTGGTAAGCCTCGGGGTTTCTTGAAAATATCTTGGTACTGAGTCAGCAAATTGTTGACCTCGTGTTCCTGCTCAGAGAGAGACCTATCACTACTGATTCTTGGCCTAATAGCATTACTGACCTGCAATTTTGTGCTGAAAAACAAACCTTTGACCACTTGGTAAGGCTTATTACCGAATAAGCTTTGAAGTGCCACCTGCCCGGTAACCCCATTTTCCTCACCATGTAATTCAACCCATTCATCACCATGTTGGAATTGCATGCTCTGTTTCCTCAAATCAACCCAGATCTATCCAAGAGAGGTTAGCCACGACATTCCTAAAACCACATCAATGCCCTCCAATGCAAACAGCAGTGCATCAATTGAAAACTGAAGAGCCCCTAATTTGAGCTCTACCCCTTTACACGCTCCTGTAGTTATGACCTTATGGCCATCCCCCATCTTAATGCGCATTGGACAAGTGTCCTCTATCTGAATTCCCATTGCTGTCACCAATTTCGAAGAAATGAAATTGTGTGTAGCTCCACTATTGACCAATATCAGAATAGGAACCCCTCTTACAAACCCTTTCAACTTTATAGTGTTAGGTTTCCAGCCTTTCTCTGGATTGAGGCTTCCCAAATGCATCACACTGCATTCACCATCTAACTTTGTTGCATCCGTTTGATTCGCAGTTAACACCTGGGCTTCGCCTTCGTCCTCGTCATCGTCATCTAACACCATGGCCCGCAACTGCCGATCTAGGCATTGGTGGTGAGAGTGGAACACCCCACCACATCGGTAACACAACCCCTTTTGTTGTTGATGCAGAAGCTCACGATATGGCAAATTTATGAAATCCTTGTAGCTGAGAACGAAATGGCTCTCTTGATGGGCCAGGCCCATTAGTTTCTTCTTCCCGCACCTCTTTACTTCCTCACATGGACCCCCATTAGAGCCATTGATGTGACTTGCAAGAATTGGGCTGGTTGTGACATGTTGGTTGGATCGGTAATTGGAGCCCGACCCAAACCTGTAACGAAACCCAGGAGTCTGTTGCATCTGATTTCCTCCTTCCTTCTTTGACAACTCTTGTTCCACCGCTCTTGTGAGATTCAACAACCGTGAACGTGAGTGAGCCTATAACTCGCATGTTGCGTGTACGTCCTCTTATGCCTTCCTTTAACCCATGGATGAAATACCCAAAATATTGATCTTCTGGGAGGCGGTGTACCTGGGCAATCAAATGTTCAAACTCTTGGATGTACTCATCTACAGCACCCACTTGCTAGAGTGCTGAAAGTTGCTCATAAAAATCCTCTTCTTTTGATTTCACCATATCGCTCCAACAACTCGCGTTTGAGGTGCTCCCAAGTAACTTCCACTTCATTGTCCAGCAACAATTTGAAGAAATGGATCTTTGACCCCTTCATACAGAGTTGGGCCAAGCTTACTCAGATCTCCGGGCTCGTCTCCTAAAGCTGGAAATAAATCTCCGCACGCACCATCCATCCTGCTGGATCAATTCCATTAAACATAGGCAATTCCACCTTCTTTGCAGATTGGCGGAACTCGTTGATGATGCCTCCCTGCAAGCTCTTCACCCCTGAACCTACGGTGGAACCAATCGACAATTGACAATCATTGGTCAAGCATGGCAAAGCATCGCTTGGTTCTCTTCCGCCTTTGATTGCATTGTTTTGAGGACATTTCGAAGATTTGCGACTTCATTCTCCAGGGACCCTATGCTTCCATCTTCGGTGGCATCTGGCAGGTCGGTCCAGTTTGATAGAAACCACTATCAATGGATGACAAACACAATTGAGAAGAACAGTGAGTTATGGAAATTAACGTGGAAATGTGTATTAATCAAAAGAAAGCAAATACAGAGGGATCAGTATCCCTACTGCTCAAAGCTAAGCTCCTCCAGAGGCCAAGGTTCTCTGCCCATAACAAACTATAGTATTCCCTACTTCTCTCTCACTACCAGCATCCCCTTATCCACTGACCCATATCTCTTTCTTCCACCTCAGCAATTATTCTGTGTTTCCCTTCCTATTCCTCCTAGTGTAGACTCTCCAGATGGTGGGGCCTGGCCAATTGTAGAGGACAAGGCCCATCAGTAGCAGAGCCCTCAAATGAGGTCCTAACACAGGCTAATGTGTTTTGTTCATTTTTTTCATCAGAATGTTATAATTTTTTTATGGATTGTTCGTTGTCATACTTTGGGTAAAGCTTAGGAAAGTAAAAGTTATCTGCATGCAAAAGAGTATTAATGGTGGATGATCTTAGATTTAATTTATATTATGTTCCAGGCTGACGAAGTTGAAGCTGTTTTGTCCAATACAAAAGAAATTCTGAATCAGTTTCTTCGCAAATCATGTATCCTATGCTTATATTGATTATTATCCTTGATATGTACTGATTTTCTCCTCGATTTCAGCATGGCTTCTTCAGCTTTGGTTTTGTGCCACTGGAATGATTATCAAGTCTTCCAAACTTATTTATATATGTTGTTTAGACAAGAACATGCCAAATGCTTTAACCATTAATGGGAAAATATGTAGATTTTCACAGAGCCAATTCATGAGCAAAATGTTAATATGAAAGTAATAACAAAACAAAAATGTTGTTTCTCTCTCAAAGACAATGATAAAGCAAAAGAGTTCCTTACCGATGTTGGTTTCATTGACAACTTCAGATATTAAGCAGTCGAATTCTTTATACTTTAAACATTTCAAACCACTGTCTCATTATTCTTCAATATTGGACAAAATTGAGGGTCTGATATCAGCTAGAGATTATGATGCTGCAATGGATCTATCCCAAAACCTCAGAAGTTTGGCATTGCAAGGGCTTCACTATTTTCAGACTTACGATTGGCTGATGCTCTTTTCTGTAATTACCCTTGGGTATGTTGGCTGGATGATCTATCTTGTTCTTCATGTTCTGCAGTCTTATACCTCACTGCCAGGAAATGCTTTTGGAATGGAGCAAGCAGTTCAGAAAAATAACCGTGGAAAAGTAATGTTTGTGTAAGCTTAGCTTTTCCAAATTGTTATTTCTTTATTTCTTGTGAGCTGCCTATTACATCAAGAGGAACAAGATATTTTATGGAGAAGCATGTACATATTATACAAAAGAATATTTATGAATTATATGGAAAGTCAGTTGATTAAAATTCTTAGCTGAAGATAATTGATTCTTATTGATTTCATATGAAAATCAATTTTCTTATACTTTAGTTTCCATCAATTAAATACATATTATCTTTTGCAGATATATCTATATGGATCTATGGTGACGGGAATGCTTTGTTTGCTTTTGTTGCTGGAGCAGTCTCCTCCTCTTTACCATGCATACATCATAATGACTTCATTTTTATGGGTTCGGATAATTAGTGAATACCAGTTTATAAAAACATTATGGAAGCACTTATCTAGAAGGCGGATGAATTATATTATTAAGCTTCTAGCAATCACTGCTATCTCAGTTTTCATTCTTGAGTTCCTGGTATGAGTGTTTGTCATAATATTCTATAACCTAGTAAGGTTCTGATTCATCTGCTAAAGAAATATTTGGCTTGCATTGCAGGTTAACAGCTTCACTGAGAGGAAGCTCTATACGTGGTGTTTTTTGATTGCCGGGGCCACAGCTTCATTTTATCTTTTTAAGTCAATTCCCTGGAGATCTGGTATACCGATATATGTTTGCCTAGCATGTTGGTTTTTGTCTCTTTTCACATTGATGCCAGCAGAAATTCCTGACAATAATCAATTAGTGTAAGTCACTTCCACTGAATATATATTTATCATAGTGCAAACAAAATCCAAAGGACACTATTGTTTCATGTACTGTGTTTGGTAGGTATAAGATGAAATAGGACCCAATGTCTTGTCTATGTTTGGTATTTATTAAACTGAATAGAATGATGCTTTTAATCACTCTCTCTCTCTCTCTCTCTCTCAATTTTGAGTTAAAACCAATAAAGATTTGAAATTTGAAAATTGTAAAAAAATGATTAATGTTTCCTTGACAAGTTAATCCTCACTCTGAATTCCAATTTAAATTTTTTTTAATGTGCATAGGAGGTAATTTGTAAATAACCGAAAAGGAAGTGCAGAAATGTTACTGAAATTTGATATTTAAAAAACGCAATTAATCGATACTTTCACAATTCGTTGTCTAATTGGAACATTGTAAAATTGATATTGAAGGAGATCACCATCTCTGTCATTCCGCTCGACAGAGAAAGTAGGAAAGGAGAAATAAAACTTACTGATATTTTTGTATTAAAAACTAATAATTGAATGCTGTTGTTCTGTTTCACTTGGTTCTACCCTTTTCCGTTGAACCAAATGGTATCACTTTTTTAAGCTACTGTTCTATGTCCATTTCTGTTCTATTAATAAAATATACCAAACATAAGATAGCACATATATGGTTTGTTCCATCCTGTGCGAACACTTCTATCATGTAAGAAAGATCTTGCACAATTTTTTTACTTTAACTTTTCTCATGTTGAGATTCTCTTCTGCTTTGTTTGTTGCTTTTTCTGTCCCATCATTTTCTAACACTTTCTGAATCCAAACAAGACTGTTAAGCATATCAAATTATTATGTTTGCAGAGTTAGTAGTGGGGTTATTATTATCATTATAGGAATAGTTGCAAGATGGCTAGATTTGCATGCTGGTGGAAGGAAGTATTGGCTAAGTATATGCAATTGCAAGTTGAAAAGTTCCAAATTTTCATCTCTATTTTACTTACAGGTGCATATCATATTCTCTACCATTGAGTTTGGAAGCTTATTTATGTATGACAAATCCACTAATTTCCTTTACTTGTCCATCAGGCTCTTTTGGTTGCTCTATCTTCAGTGATGGTGTATTTATCAACTGTTCACAGAACTGAAAAGCGAGAGTTGCTTGCATCGCACCAATTGATAAATTGGTCTGTTGCTGGTATAATTTCAACCTTTGATTCTTCTGTTCACCTGAATTTATAGTCCCATGCAGGCATTTCTATATAGCTGTTGCCATCCTACTTTTTCCTTGTTCCATCTCAAAATACATGACTTTAACATGTCCATTAACTCACTCTTGTTCTCTCAATGTATATATGGCATGGCTGGAAATTGAGAAAATGAGAAAGGAATTTTTTTGAATGTGCTTGGGTGTCATTCTCCATCAAGCAGAATAGATTTAGGCTTAAATAACTCTTTGGTCCCTATAAAATAGGGTGTTTTTGATTTTAGTCCTTTATATATATATATATATATATATATATATATATATATATATATATATATTATTGGTGTTATTAAAAAGCGGCCATGGCGGAATGGCGTCGTGGAATTTTGGAAAAACGCCACCAAATAGCGGTGGCGTTGCGGGTTGCTTATGGCGGCCGCCATAGCCATGGCGGAATCGCGTGAATGGCGGAATAACGGATTTTTTATTTTAAAAAACGTGCGCGACAGGGGTTGGGCTGACCCGAGCCAACCATACCTGAGTTTCTCCTCTTTAGCGGCGCGACCAGCAGCAGTCTCCAGTGCGACGAACGGTGGCGTGGGCTTCGGCGACGCACACGACAACCGCAGACGACGTTCTCGAGCGCGACGGCAATAGACCAGCAGACGACTCATACGAGAGATCGACGACCGACGACCAATGCACGACGCACGCGACCGTCGCATGATGCATGACGCACGTTGACGGCGACGGCAGTGCTTTGGTGCGTTTTATTTTTGTTTTGTCCATGGCAAGCTGGCCTCTTAAACAAAGAAGGAAGAAAGTCTAGGCATTTGAGAATTGTCTGTTTTCTTTTTTCCTGGGATGAGGTCGTTTTCTTTTTTCTGTTTGACACCCGTTTTTGATGAGGATAGCTTTTTTTTCCCTTTTTCTATTTGACACCCTTTTTTATTTTTGACACCCATTTTTTGTTTTTTGTTTTTTTGTTTTCTGTTATTTGAATGCAATCCATTGTTTTCTTAATTTTTTATTTATATTTATACGTATATTTTTTTTTTGTCCGCCATAACGTCTGCCATTTTTCGCTATGCCATTTGTCATATTTTTATGGTGGATTTTTGACTTTCCGCCATGAATCGCCATCCGCCATTAACAACATTGATATATATATATATATATATATATATCTAGTTCCTTGTCAAGTAACAGTTTTAACTGATGACATATTGACATTGGTAGTCCATTGCTTGGCACATCATCAAGGAGTCTGACAAGACAATCACATGCAATTGTTTTGGTAAACTATATTTTTAAATCCCTCATCAACAAGTCTGATGTCATCAACAAAATACACGTGACTGCCCGTCAGATTCCTTGATGATGTGGCAAGTCAATGGGTTGCCAACGTCGATATTATGTCATTAGTTAATGTTGTTCGTTGATAGCAGAGACTAAAAATAAAATAAATTTATAGGGACTAAAATAAAATGAAAATCTTTAAAGGACTAGAATATAAAACCCCTATTTTATAGGGACGAAAAGGTTATTTATGCATAAATTTATGGGTTAACTAAGTTTTTAGTTTCTAAACTTTTTTGAAATTCAGTTTTTAATCCCTAAACATTTGTTTGACTGGTCAAAGTCCCTTAACTTATTTCCATTAAGGTTTTTAGTCCCTAAACTTTTGTTTGACTGGTCAAGGTCCCTTAACTTTTTTCCATTAAGGTTTTTAGTCCCTAAACATTTGTTTGACTGGTCAATGTCCCTCAACTTTTTTCCATTAAGGTTTTAGTCCCTAAACTTTTGAAAAATTCAGTTTTTAGTCCTTGAAATCTCATTATCATTAAATAAATGGGTTCAAACTTTTGTTTAGAGACTAAAAACTAAAATTTCTAAACGTTTAAGGACCTTGACCAGTCAAACAAAAGTGTAGGGACTAAAAATCTTAATGGAAAAAAGTTGAGGGACCTTGACCAGTCAAACATAAGTTTAGGAACTAAAAACTGAATTTCGAAAAAGTTTAGGGATTAAAAACTTAGTTAACCCTAAATTTATTTATATTCATGAGTATTACAAAGATAATTAATGCCAAACCAACATACAAGAGAACAATTAAGATACAACTACTTCCTAAGATGCATTGAACCAAACTATACCAAGTATCTTGACAACTTGGAAAAATAAACATTAAAAGAAGCTCTTATCTCCTAAAATATTCCTATTTTCAACACTCCCCTTCAAGCTAGAGAACAAATATTTTTGTCAAAATCGTGTTACTTAGTGTGTATTTTAGGAAAGTTTATATTTTATCCCTGATTATATTTTTATTCTTTATCACAGCTGTATATTGCTATTAATACTAGGATTATGTATTTAGAATAAATCCCATAATTATAGGTATTTGTCTCCCTAGAATTAGTTGTCCATATTTCCTAAAATAGCCAGCAGACTCATGTACATATAGGTCCAATGAAACCCTAAGTTGCAGCCCTCATTGTTGCGCAACCTTGAAACCTATCGCAGCCTTCATTGCTGCCTTCATTACTCACCACAGCCTTGATCTCACCCATGGCTGAAATTGTGAATCTTGTTCCTGAAATAGGGGACAAATTCCAGATTGCTGGAGAATTGCAGAATATTCATTCTGCTTATCGGTTAACTGGAAAGAATTATCTTAAATGGTCTCAACTCATTAGGAGCATATTGAAGGGAAAAGGAAAGGGCAGTCACCTGACTGATAATGCCCCTGATGAAAAGGATGCCAAGTTCAAATCATGGGATGAAGAAGACTCCATGATCATGGCATGGTTGTGGAATTCAATGGTCCCAGAAATCAGTGATACCTGTATGTTCCTTAAATCAGCAAAGGAAATTTGGGAGGCAGTAGAACAAACCTATTCTAAGGCCAAAGATGCTGCACAAATATATGATGTAAAGGTGAAAACCTTGGGTGCCAAACAGGGAAACAAATCAGTCACAGAATATGCCAATCAACTCAAATCCCTATGGATGGAATTGGATCACTATCGAGTCATAAAAGCAAGGTGTTTAGAAGACTCAACAATCCTTAAGGAGTACATTGAACAAGATAGAGTTTATGATTTTTTGGTAGGCCTGAATTCTGAATATGACCAGGTCCGAATCCAAATTCTGGGAAAAGAGAAAGTCCCAGGACTTAATGAAGTGATAGTCATCATCCGGAGTGATGAAAGTAGGCGAGAACTGATGCTGGAAACCCCAACTGCTGAAACCTCAACAATGATAGCTGAAGGAGGAACAACCATGGTTGTTAACCAGAAGAAAAACGGATTTCCCAATATGGAGAAAAAACATGAGGAAGGCTGGTATACCTACTGCAACAAGCCACGCCACACAAGGGAGAAGTGCTGGAAATTACATGGAAAACCCCCAAGTCGAGAATGGGGGCAGAAAGGAGGTCCTAAAAAAGGGGGAGGACAAGGGCAAGCACACATTGCTAATGCTGGACATAGCGAAGAGGTTGTTCAGCTAAATCTTGAAGAGATAGAAAGGGTAAGATCCTTCCTTAGTAAACTGGAGAAGCCCACAGGTACGTGCTCCTTAACATATTCTGGTAAGCAGTGTTGTTAATGGCGGATGGCGGAAAGCCAAAAATCCATCATAAAAATATGGCAGATGGCGTAGCGGAAAATGGCGGATCTCATGGCGGACAAAATATATATATATATATATATATATATATATATATATATATACATATATATAATTATAAATAACCAAGTACCAACACCAAATAAACTCATTGAAATTGAAAAAACAATGGATTGCATTCAAATAAACTAAAAAAATTAAAAAAGTTTCATGAGTTCATACAATAAAAGAGGACTGAACAGAAAAAAAAAACATGATGTCAAATAGAAAATAAAAATAAAAATGGGACTGTCAAAAATAAAAAAGGGTGTCAAATAGAAAAACAAAAAAAAGATGCAGACATCAAAAACGGGTGTCAAACAGCAAAGAAAAAGAAAAAAAAACAAATAAAAAGGCACCACTGTCCATCGTCCACAACGTTCGTCTTCGCCGTCGTGCTGCTATTCGCGCTGCCGTTCGTCACCGCCGTTCGTGGTGCTGCTGGTCGCTGCGATGCTGCTGGGTGCGGGTGCTGGTCGCTGCTTCGCGGGGTCGTGCTGCTGCCGGTCGTCGCTGCTGGTAGTGGTGGCTGCTGGGTCCGGGTGCTGGTTCGCTGCTGTTCTGTTTCTGTTTGTGGCTGCTGCGCTTTTCAAAATATATTATCGGGTAGGGTTAGGTCGGGTCAGACCAACACCTACTGCGAAAAAAACATAAAAGGCCGCTATTCCGCCTTTCCCGCTATTCCGCCATGACCTGCCATGGCTATGGAGGCCGCCATGGTGCCGCCATTAGCAACCCGCCATGCCACCACTATTCGGTGGCGTTTTTTCATAATTCAGCCACGCTTTTCCGCCATGGCGCTGCCATGGCCGCCATTTAATAACACTCCTGGTAAGTTTCCATTTTCTTTTGGACTTAATGTTTCAGATACACCATTTATCCCCTATTGGATATTAGATTCTGGATCCACAGACCACATGACCCCTCTACCCAAATACTTCTCCACATATTCTCCATGTCCTAGCAACAAGAAAATTTCCACAGTAGATGGAACCCTTATAACTGTAGCAGGACAAGGAGAGGTCCAAATAATCCCATCCATAACATTAAAAAATGTCCTTCATGTTCCTAAGCTGTCCACCAATCTGATTTCTATACAAAAACTCACAAAAGATCTCTCATGTAATGTTTTTTATAACAATTCTTGTATATTACCGGACTAGAACTCCGGGAAGATTAGACATGCTAGAGAATGGAATGGCTTGTACTACATAAAGGATCCTAATATGCCTACCAGGAGCCACTCTCTCATCTCTGAATCCACCATGACCAGCAAAGAGAAAATTCAACTATACCATTGCCGGATGGGACATCCATCATTTCAAGTTGTAAAAGCGATATTTCCTTCCTTGTTTAAGAATTTAAATGTGGGGAGTCTGCATTGTGAGGTGTGTGAGCTTGCTAAACACAAGCGTGTATCTTTTCCCATTAGTAATAAGATGAGTTCTTTCCCTTTTTCTCTTGTTCATACTGATGTATGGGGTCCTGCTCATGTCCCTAATATCTCGGGTGCTAAATGGTTTTTAACCTTCATAGATGATTGTACTCGGGTGACTTGGGTTTTCTTATTAAAACAAAAATCTGAAGTTAGCTCTGTTTTTATTCAGTTTGTCTTGATGATTAAAAACCAATTTGGAGTCAACATTAAGAGAATTAGGTCTGACAATGCCAGGGACTACTTTAATCTTGTGCTCAAATCTTTTTATCAAAAGGATGGGGTAATCCATGAGTCTTCATGTGTTAACACACCCCAACAGAATGAGATTGCAGAAAGGAAAAATGGGCACTTATTAAACCAAACCAGAGCCTTGCTTTTTCAAAATCATGTCCCTAAAAAGTTTTGGGGGGAAGCTCTCCTTACTACCTCCTACCTAATCAATAGGTTACCCTCAAAAATCTTAGAATAAAAAAGTCCCATGCAAGTCCTATCCTCATTCTACCCACACTTGGACCCTACAAATAAACTCCAACCTAGAATATTTGGGTGTGTATCCTTTGTACATGTTCATAGTAATGAAAGGGGAAAACTGGATCCTAGGGTTGTCAAGTGTGTATTCTTGGGGTACTCAACCACACAAAAGGGATACAAATGCTTTCACCCTCCATCAAGAAGATTCTATGTGTCAAGGGATGTCACCTTCAACGAACAAGAAAGCTACTTCAAGCAACCTCATCTTCAGAGGGAGAATGTAATAGAGGAAGATGAGCCTCTAATGCTTCCGAATATGACATTTGGACCTGAAATTGGGACAACTAGCGCTGCTGTACCTGAAACTGAAAGAAGTCCAAATTCAGCAAGACAATCCCCTGATTCAACAACAGGACCTGCAACTCAACTTGAGACTAATGGTGGGAAGTTTGGGAAAAATCTGGTATATTCAAGTAGAGAAAAGGCCATTCCAGATTCTATCCATGTCCAAGAATCTGATCCACCATCATTACATGAGGTAACATCTTCTAATCCTATAAATAATTCTAATGAGTTTGTTGCTGGAATTTCAGAAGTATAGGTGAACCAAAACCTTGACCTTCCCATTGCCCTTAGAAAAGGAACTAGAAGATGCACCCAACAACCACTTTACTCTCTATCAAGTTTCCTATCCTTTAAAAAATTCTCTCCTACCCATAAAACCTTTCTCACAAACCTAAACACTACACCCACACCTTCCTCTGTATCTGAAGCATTTTTTGACAGGAAATGGAAACAAGCCATGGATGTGGAAATGGAGGCGTTAAACAAGAACAAGACCTAGGAACTTGCCACTTTGCCAACTGGAAAAAAACCAGTTGGGTGCAAATGGGTATACACCATAAAGTATTGAGTTGATGGGACCATTGAACGTTATAAGGCAAGGTTAGTGGCCAAAGGATTCATTCAGACATATGGAGTGGATTACTTGGAAACATTTTCCCCAGTTGCTAAGATAAACACGGTCAGAGTAATATTGTCATTAGCAGCAAACCATGATTGGGACCTGCAGCAGTTTGATGTGAAGAACACATTCCTACATGGAGATCTTGAAGAAGAAATATACATGGAGTTACCCCTTGGTTATTGTGGACAGGTTGCTACTGGAACTGTTTGCAAGCTAAAAAAGGCTCTATATGGGCTGAAACAATCCCCGAGAGCATGGTTTGGAAGATTCACCAAAGTTATGACAAGTTTGGGCTATAAATAGAGTCAAGGTGATCACACTTTATTTATCAAACATTCAGTTTCAGGGGAAGTAACAATAATTACTGGTGTATGTAGATGATATTATAGTAACTGGGGATGACAAAAGGGAGCAGCAAGAGTTAAGTCAATGCCTTGCCACAAAATTTGAGATTAAGACATTAGGGAGACTTAAATATTTTTTGGCAATTGAAGTGGCCCATTCTAAGAAAGGAATCTTCATATCTCAACAAAATACATCACTGACTTGCTTAAAGAAACATGTAAAACAGCTTGCAGACCAGCAAGTACTCCAATTGATCCAAACATAAAGTTAGGAAGTGCAGAGGAGGATATTGCCGTGGACAAGGAAATGTATCAGAGACTTGTGGACAGACTTATTTACTTATCCCATACTACGCCAGATATTGCTTTTGCTGTAAGCTTAGTCAGCCAATTTATGCACCAACCAAAGGAAGCACATTTACAAGCTGCCCTTAGAATTGTTCAATATTTAAAAGGGACTCCAGGAAAAGGGATTTTGTTCAAACAAAACAAGAGTGTAAGTCTTGAAGCATATGCGGATGCAGATTATGCTAGGTCAGTTGTGGATAGGAGATCAACTACTGGATACTGCACTTTCCTTGGTGGAAACTTGGTGACTTGGAAGAGCAAAAAACAAAGTGTAGTAGCTAGATCAAGTGCTGAAGCAGAATTTTGAGCAATGGCCCAAGGAATATGTGAACTTCTATGGCTGAAGATTATATTGGAAGACTTAAAGATAAGGTGGGATGAACCTATGAGATTATATTGTGACAATAAATCTGCAATTAGTATAGCCCACAATCCAGTGCAACATGATAGAACCAAACATATTGAGGTGGATAGAAATTTTATCAAAGAAAAGCTAGACAATGGCTTGATTTGCACTCCATATGTGTCCACTCAAAATCAACTTGCAAATATACTCACCAAGGGGCTGAACTATATCAACTTTGAAAGAATTATATCCAAGCTGGGAATGGAGAACATTTATTCACCAGCTTGAGGGGGAGTGTCAAAATCGTGTTACTTAGTGTGTATTTTAGAAAAGTTTATATTTTATCCCTGATTGTATTTTTATTCTTCATCACAGCTGTATATTGCTATTAATACTAGGATTATGTATTTAGAATAAATCCCATACTTTATGCATTACAGGAAACTGCTTCTCTATTTCTCCTTTTCCTCCCATTATACCCAAAGCCATGTACTTTCAAGTTTCAACAGAAAGCATGGGAATGGTGGCTGTCTCCTAAAATGGAAGAGATGAGAGAGAAACACCTTAGAGAGAGAGTGAAACACTTCAGAGAGAGAGAGGGAGAGAGAGAGATACACCTAAGAGAAAGAGTGGCTGAGAGAGGGAGAGCACGTGAAATAGAGAGACAGAGAGATATCCTGAGAGAACGAGAGTTTGCGAGAGATCGATCAGGCGACAACAGAAGAATATGCAGACGTAACAGGGAGAGGGGGAGAGACAGAGATAGGAGGAAAGAGGAACATTCCTCATGTCGTCGGAGCAATTCCAGAAAGTTGCGGTATGAAGGAAACAAATGGAAGCTCGAAGGGGGGGAACCAGGAACACAATCGACATTACGAGGAATGCTGGAACAAGAACGTGAATGACGACAGACTTGGTACAAAGGAAGAATGGACAAAGGTGATCAGTAGGAGGGAAGCAAAGACAGTAAAGAAGATTATTCCAGAGAACAGAACAACCCATAATCTTTCGTCCAAGCGTCCCAACTGGAGAGATAAGGAGGATATTACATCCTTCTATTTCACTAACTTCACAGACGATGTTAATGAAGTGTGGCTTTGGGAGAAGTTTAAGACTTGGGGTGATGTCCGTGAAGTTTTTATAGCCAAACGCTGTAACAAGGAGGGTAGAAGGTTTGGTTTTGGGAGGTTCAAGGGTGTTTCGGATGTAAAGATTCTGGAGACGCACCTGGATAACATTTTCATAGACGACCACAAGCTGTTCGTCAACCTTCCCAGGTTCACAAGGTTAGCTTCGAATCTCCAGACGCATACAAGAGTAGATAAAGGGGGGAAGCAAAACAAAGAAGATGTCAAGGGTCTTCCGGTTACTAACAGACCTCGGGTGTGATCATACGTGGAGGTGGTGGGTCAGAAAGGAGTTTCAGGAGGAACGATGACAGGTGCAGATGGTACTCCAACAATTACCATCGAACCCACTAAAGGTCGTGATTTCTGGTGTAAAGGGGCTTGGGTTGGTAAGTTGAAGAAACCCATGAAGATGGAGAAAATGGAGGATTACATATCGTGGGAGCTGGGATATAACATCAGCACTAGATTCCTTGGAGACGACATGGTCCTTCTCATTGGACTTTCAGAGGATCAAGCTCAACAGCTTATCAACTCAGAGATAAACGGCGGCAATACCCTATTCTATTCCCTTGAGAGATGGCGACCAGGCTACAGGTCATCTAATCGGGTTGTGTGGCTTCAATTATGGGGCTTTCCGATTGAAGCATGGGAAGTGGACCACATGAAGCACATTGTCTCAACTATTGGAGATGTCATAGAGGCTGACGAAGACACCGAAGACCGGCGACGACTGGACCGTGCGCGCTTGCTGGTTCGAACTCCTTTGCCGCCGGCAATCAGCAAGGAAGTGAAGGTTCGTTGTGGGGGAGAAGATCACAGGGTGTGGCTGGTGGAGGAGGTAGGTGTCGATGGGGATGCGTGGAGAACCAAAACGTCCATGTCCGAAGAGTGGACGGAGGAGATCACGTCGGAGGAGGAAGGTGTCGACGCGGAAGAAGACGACGACGATACCTCCTTTTCGTATTCATCGGAGTTGTCAGCCACCAACAACAAGGCCTCTTCGAACCACCAGTCAAACGATTTACCCAGCGGTTTCTACGGCCAATCTCGGAATCGTGTTGACCCAGTGGATAATAACCCATTTTTTGATGCATGCAAACATAGCGCAGGAGACGCAGCGAGACACGTTCAGGACTCTACTTTGGCAAAGGTTGACCAACGGACTGCTGGTGCAGAGAAAAAGCAGGGAAATATTTCCTCAGAGGTCATAACCTTGGACCCTGTTATAGTCGGGCCTCGAAAGGCTGAGGAAGACCAAGATGGAAAGTTTTTAAATTCTGAGGAAGCAGCAAGAAATCAGATTAACATCCAAGGGGCATATAAGACATGTGCAACGGATACAAGATATTATCATGACATAAGCCAGACTCAGGGTCAAAAGGAGATTGGGCCAAGTTCCATATCGGGCCCAATAAAGATATTGGAGGAGTGCAAAAAGAAAAAACATATAATCTTGACCCAAGCATCAAAAAGGAATATGGACTGGTTCCCTAAAGTTTATGCTAGGCAAAGACACGCCCCATCAAAGGGCTGCCTTCTTATGCCTGTAGCTGAAGAAAATACATCATTAATGGAGGATAAGGCTGATCCGGGTTTAAAGGATAACCTTTTCAAAGGCACAAACCGTAGTAACACGGTGGAGATGGAGGAGATTAACAGTGTGGATGGAAATTCTCTTGAAGAATTTGAAGAGGCCAACCAGCAGTGGATTCTTGCGAAATCCTTAGGCCTCCAACATGAATCGGATCAGGACGGTATTCACAGCTTCAAGAACATGGAGATTCGGGATAGGAAAGAGGCTTTGCAGCTGGGAAACAAGAATATTCATAGATGAATATTATGTCTTATAATATTAGAGGGCTGGGTAGAGGCCTAAAATGGGCTTCTATCAGGAGTTTGGTGGGGAAGTTTCATGTTGATCTTTTATGTCTTCAAGAAACCAAAAAGGAATATCTGGACAAAGCTACATGTCAATTCTTATGGGGACAAAGTGATCTGGCTTGGGAATGGCAGCCTGCTATACATGCTGCTGGGGGATTATTATGCATATGGGATAATAATAAATTCCAGGTTGATTTTAGATGTTCAGATAAAGATTACATTATGTTGGGTGGAGTTTGGTTGCCTCAAATGCAAAGAGTAGTAGTTATTAATCTTTATGCCCCTTGTGACACTGCTGGGAAAAGGCAGCTATGGCAGAACCTCAGCAATAGAAAATCTCGGTCCCTCGATCCCTGCTGGTGTTTGGCTGGGGACTTCAATTGCATCAGATACTCTTCAGAAAGAATGGGGATTAATAATACCAATACAGATTCTCAAATCATAGAAGAATTTAATGACTGGATTGCTGATATGGAGGTGGAGGACATTCCTTGCTTGGGTAAACCTTTTACTTGGGTAAGGCCTAATGGGACTTGTAAAAGTAAGCTTGACAGGATTCTAGTTTCGGATGGATGGCTTGATTTATGGCCTGATAGTTCTCAATTCAACCTTGAGAGAAACTATTCTGACCACTGCCCTATTTTACTTCAATCCAAGACTAGTGACTGGGGCCCTAAGCCTTTTAAGGTCTTTGATGGATGGTTAAAGATCAAGGAGTTCCAGCAAGTGGTGAAAGAATGCTGGTCTGATTATCAGCCCTTGGGATGGGGGGTTTTGCCTTAAAAACCAAGCTCAAGAATCTTAAACACAGGTTGAAAAGGTGGAGTAAGGAGAATTCAGCAGATATTAATATTCAAATAAAGCAGTTGCAACAGAGTATGAATGAGTTGGAGAACTCTATGCCATCTCAGCCTTTGGAGCATCAAATCAAACAGCTGAAGGATCTTCAATCTCAGCTATGGGAAAAGGCTAGTCTCCATGAGTCTATCTTGAGACAGAAAGCTAGAAGTAGATGGGTTAAAGAGGGGGACTGCAACAGTTTATATTTTCACAAATTAATAAACTATAGTAGGAGGAGAAATGCGATTAGGGGGTTGTTCATTGATGGTGTATGGGTAGAAGATCCTTCCCTGGTCAAGGCAGAGGTTCTGCAGCACTTTCAAAATAGATTTCATGAACCTCAGTATCAAAGACCCAACCTGGATGGAGTCCACTTCAATGTCCTATCTGTTCTTCAAAAGGATAGCATGGTAGAGCCTTTTAAAGAAGAGGAGATCACTTGTGCTGTGTGGAGCTGTGGCAATGAAAAAAGCCCTGGGCCTGATGGGCTTAACTTCAGATTCATTAAGCATTTCTGGCAGGAGCTCAAACCTGATTTTCTGAGATTTTTTGATGAATTTTTTGTTAATGCTTCCTTCCCCAAAGGCAGCAACTCCTCCTTTATTGCCCTCATCCCTAAAGTGAAAGATCCCCAAGCTATCAACGATTTCAGACCTATATCCCTTATAGGCTGCACTTATAAAATTATTGCCAAAGTGTTGGCTAATAGGCTGAAAAAAGTCATGCCTCATCTTGTAGATGAAAGGCAGACAACATTTATACAGGGTAGACAATTGCTTCATGGAGTTCTGGTGGCTAATGAAGTGATTGAGGAGGCTAGAAGATCCGAGAAGTCTTGTATGGTTTTTAAGGTGGACTTTGAGAAGGCCTATGATTCTGTATCTTGGCAATTTCTCATTTATATGCTGAAGAGAATGGGGTTCCATGAGAGATGGATTAGATGGATAAGGGCCTGCCTTAATTCGGCTTCCATTTCTGTTCTTGTTAATGGCAGCCCAACTTCAGAATTTAATCCTCAAAGAGGATTGAGACAAGGTGACCCCTTGGCACCTCTCCTCTTTGATTTAGTGGCTGAGGGATTGACAGGGTTGATGAGAGAAGCAGTTTCCCAAAATAGGTTCAGAAGTTTTTTGGTGGGGAAGAACAAAGTTCCTGTGAATGTTCTTCAATATGCTGATGATACTGTGTTTTTTGGAGAAGCTTCCATGGAGAATGTCAGAGCAGTGAAGGCCGTTCTTAGAAGCTTTGAGATGACTTCTGGGCTGAGGATCAACTTTGCTAAGAGTCAGTTTGGTGCTGTTGGCCAATCTGAGGTTTGGTGCAGCTCTGCTGCTACTTATCTCAATTGTGCATTACTGCAACTTCCTTTCTGCTATTTAGGAATTCCAGTGGGTGCTAATCCTAGAAGGAGGAGGGTCTGGGATCCTATCATAAGGAAGTTTGAGGCTAAGTTGAACAAATGGAACCAGAGATATATCTCTATGGCTGGTAGGATCACACTCATCAATGCTGTCCTAACAGCACTACCTTTATTTTTCCTGTCCTTTTTCAGGGTTCCTTCAGCTATCATTCACAGGATTTCTGCCATTCAAAGACAATTCCTTTGGGGGGGGGAAGCTAGAAGGAAGGAAGATCGCTTGGATATCTTGGAGTCAATGCTGTACTCCTAAACATATGGGAGGATTGGGGATCAAAGATATTCAAATTCTCAACAAGGCTCTGCTGTTTAAATGGAAGTGGATGATGTTCCATCAACCAGACCAACTTTGGACCAGAATTCTGAATTCTAAGTACAATGGTTGGAGGGGATTGGATCCTGGACCTCGAAAGCAGTACTTCTCCACTTGGTGGGCTGACTTAAGGGCCATATCTCAACAACAGAATGTGATCAATGCTGCTAACCAAATCTGGTGGAAGTTGGGAAGAGGCGATAAATTCCTCTTTTGGGAAGATCCTTGGGGAGATGAAGGAGTTCCTCTCAAGGACCAATTCCCTGAATTATTTAGAATTTCTTCACAAAGAGATCTAAAAGTGGCAGAGGTGGGATCTTGGACAGAGAATGGGTGGGGTTGGAACATGGCTTGGAGAAGAAACCTGTTTGATAATGAGATGCAGCTAGCTTCTAAATTCATTGATCACATCCATGCAATCAGGTTCAATAACAACTTCAACGACACCTGGGTTTGGAGAGCTGAAGCCACTGGGATTATCTCAACTAAATCTGCTTACCAAGTTATTAAATCTGAGATGGATGATGAAGGTCAGTACCTGGGATTCAAGAAACTTTGGGAGATCAAAGTCCCTCCTAAAGCCCTATCTTTTGTTTGGAGGTTATTATGGGATAGACTTCCCACGAAGGACAATTTGATCAAGAGGCAAATTCAGGTTGAAAATGATCTATGTCCCTTCTGTCATAGTCAATCTGAAACCGCATCCCACTTGTTTTTCACTTGTGGCAAAATAATGCCTTTGTGGTGGGAATTCCTATCTTGGGTAAAGGAAGACAAGGTGTTTCACTTCAGGCCAATGGATAATTTTCTCCAGCACTATTCCTCAGCAGCATCAAAGGCTTCTAACACAAGAAGGACAATGTGGTGGATAGCAGCTACAAACTCAATTTGGAGGCTCAGGAATGATATCATTTTCCAGAATCAAGCCTTTGATATCACTAGGCTGACAGATAGCACTCTGTTCCTATTATGGACTTGGTTGAAGGGGTGGGAAAGGAACTTCAAGATTCCTTATTATTGTTGGTCTTCAAATATGTCTATAGCTTTTACCTAAAGTTTTGTTAGTAGGGTATTCACTTGTGTAGGGTGCTGTATCTCCTGATCTCTCAGGACTTTCATTTGTACTATGTAGTACCTCTGGTACTTTTATCCTATATTATAAATTATCTTTGCCTTCCAAAAAAAAAGAATAAATCCCATAATTATAGGGATTTGTCTCCCTAGAATTAGTTGTCCATATTTCCTAAAATAGCCAGCAGACTCATGTACATATAGGTCCAATGACCTCATAATTCAATATGAGAAAATAAAATATTATTCCTTCTAAATTTAAGAATTTTCCATTACCCGGTTGCATACAATTCTTATCACACTCTTTGCTTTTTCTTTCACAACGTGAAATATCTAGCTCTGCTTGTCCTTTTAGACAAATTAGTATGGCTGGAGAATGGGAATTTTTTGGTCAGCATAATTAATTTTGATTCTCCTTTAGTTTATCAACTATCATTGTTATTTGTATACGCTATACAATTTGTCATTTGATTGTTCAAGGCTTCAAGCTGTTCGATATTCTGCAAGTGCAAGAGTTTAGATACTCATAGGATTTTCGGTACTGACATTCTTATATAAAATATGTATTCTTATAAATAAACAATTTTTGTTATACATATATAACTAAAGAATGTTGTTTTGTTCTTTATACATCATTGCTTATTTATAAATTACTAGTGCATCAGATATTTAAATTTGCTGATTCAATGTCTGTGGATTGATATTGACCACCTATTCAGGTTTTTCAATGGTGCTCCCGCTGTTCTCAGAAAATAGCCTCTTATCCCGACTTACTTCGATATTTCTTGGCTTTGCACCTCCATTCCTTCTTCTCTCCATTGGGTATTATCTCATTCTCCTGGATATTTCTTTAGTTTCTCTTGTAGACTTGTTGATGTCTTGATGCATTTGCTTTTACTTTTACTGCTTGAAACTTATGCAGATACGAAGCTATATTCTATGCTGCTCTTGCTCTTGTACTGATGGCTTGGATACTATTTGAAAATACAATTCTCAACTTAAATATTGTGAATAAGTCATCTGATTCCACTAAAAGTGTTACAAATCATCTCATCCATGGATCTGATAATAGATCTTTGCAGTTATCTGATGTGAGGATTCCATTGGTCTTTGTAAGTTTTATTCTTTTCTTTATCTTTTTTCCTTCATAACTTAATTAAATCCAATCTTCCTTTTGTTTTTAAACTTACATTAAATCCGAACTTCCTTTTGTTTTTAATCATAGTATTTTACTCTTTAGTTTCTGATTGTATACTTTCTATTGTACAAGTGGCTTTAGGTTGACAGCTGTACACCTAACTAACCTTCAGTTTTTTAGGTTTGTTACATACTTAGTTCAACTATATATTGCTATTATAATCTTTGTAAGTGTGTAACATTCATTTTATTAGAACCTGATATTTTCCTTTGTTCATTTCCTTTTTCTGTGAACATTCATAAACCCTAATAAGCTGTAATAGCAGTATACTATGATTTAACTAAGAGAAAATGTACACAAGAGTTTACATTTAGCTCATACCCTAATAGTGTTTGTTAAGATTCAGGGTGAACTAATGCATCTACAATTATGCTTAGCTTTTCTTATTATGCCCCTAAAGGAAATCAGATAAGCTCTGATATAGTGATTATTAATAATTTAATATAATTGATACTTGATTTGACCTTCAAACTAACTACTGTATTATGCAGATGGTTTTATTCAATGTTGCTTTTTTTGGAACGGGAAATTTTGCAAGTATTGCTAGTTTTGAGATTTCATCTGTCTATCGGTTCATTACCATCTTTAGTGTAAGTGAAAATTGAACTTCTTTTGATATCTTAGGTATCTTTAATAAGCTTTTGAACTGATGTGTTTCTTCACTAATGCAGCCCTTCCTGATGGCAGCGCTACTCATCTTCAAATTATTTATACCTTTCTTGCTTGTAATGTAAGTGCATTAATGCTATTTATAACTGCCCCACAATTTTACTTCTTTGAGACTTGGTTTTCCTAATATCAAATGTCTTTTTTTTTTTTTTAAACTGTGTCAATGCAATACATCCCAAGTATATGATATGCGGTCATATACAGACTTCTAAGGCTGTAGATTTTCACATGATTGCTTATCACCATTATTATTTTAGAAATAAAATGCTATCAATTCTGCCCAAGGTAGATTTATATATCCACCCAAGGACTGATTTTTATTTTTTAGATCAGTCACCAGGTATTGCACATTGTGCATCTTGAATACATCTAGTTCTTGCATGTAACCATATGACAAAACTTTCTAAATCTCTAAACTATTTCTGTTTGGTGAAACTGAGTAGACGGAGAAAATATATTTCACTGTTATAATCTGTAGATTCCAAATTCCATATTTCATAAATGGTGTGTTTTACATCAGTATTCAGCTTTATGGTTTTAAAACTTTCTTCAGGTTCTGCTTTTCACTAACATATTACCAATGACAGTTGTAGTAGTTCTAAATCTTATATACAATTTTTCATCTTATATTTCTTGTAATGGACTGAACTGCAGATGCGTATTCAGTGCGATTACCAAACTAAACCAAGTTCCAAGGTTGGGATGCTATTTTCTTGTTATATTGTTCTCAGACATGATGACCATTCACTTCTTCTTCCTGGTATACTCACCCTATTCTTTTTAATTTCTTATGGTTTCTGTTAGATATATCTTGTAAAAGGCTGTCTTTTTTCCTTCTTTTGTTATGTAGCCGACTGTCATAGGGGTACAGCTTGTAATCCCTTTTGGTCTCAATGTCTTGTACTTATGTACTAGGTGTAAGTCCAAAAACATACACCAAATTTCATCCATTGAATTGAGTTAGTCTAATGCCTCAAAATGTTTCAAACAAAAAATAAATAAAATAAAGACAGCAAATCACGTGATCTTAAAACCAAAACACCCTATGTCTTTGTCTTCTCACTGCATGTAATTCATGATCATTCATGGCCACACAAATAAACATTATGTTGTCGTATGTTTATTCAATCCAGTAGCATAAACATTTGACAGAAAACCTATTCTATTATCCCTATTTTGTACCAATTATGCCAATACACCACCAAAACTACTATACTAGTTAAGCCATATTCGTAATCTTCTTGCTATTTGTGATTGGGTGTTACCGTGTTAGAATTATCACCTTCAAGACCATGCAACCATTGATCATGTGGAATTTTCCCTTTCCAGCCAAATTTAAATCATATGATCATTAGGGTTTTAACATTACATGATTTGTCTTTGTTTTTGTTTTTATTTTTTAATTGGTCTCACTAATCTCAACAAGTCACATGCCTTGTTTTAAATTTTAATTTTTCTTTTCAACTGAGATATATTGAGCCAATAGATTAACTCAATTTAATGGATGAAATTTGACTTACACCTGGTGTAAAGGGATCCTATCCCCCCCCCCCCCCCCCCCCACCCCCACATATATATAAATAATATTTACATATAAATACTTTTTAGGAGCTGAGTGTGAGGGAGCACACTCAAGCTTTTTCTCTAAATTCTCTCAACTGTTTCCATAGTCTTCAGTAAATTCTTTTGTCTCCTGTTTCTTGATTTTTCATACCACAGATATGTGTCTTCATTTCATTATAGTAAATGAAAGGGGTCAAATGATAAACTGTTAGAAGTGCCATAGATGCTGCCAATTTCTTTCTTCCATCACCATTAACTTCTTTTTTTCTTTGTTTTGTTATTTTTTGTTGGATTCCTAGTACCACAGTTGTTGATAACTGTGAATATTTAATTATGGTATAAAGTCTTACTAATAAAATCAGCTGCCTTTTATAATTTTCTCTGATATATTTTCTTAACTAGCATTATGTTAATGTTTAGTGACATAAAATGATAATCAACTACAACAATAGACTAATTCCACTTGGTGAAGTTGACTACATAAATCATATAACACCACTGGACTTTTAGAGATGTTATTCACTATGAGATCTCTGTTAATAATTTTCTTCGGTGTCCTTTGTCTTTGTGTAACCCTTTTCACAGGGTTAAAACCATGTGATCTACTCTTCTCACTAGTGTCTTCTGTGGCCTTCTTTATACATGTCTAAATTACATTAATCGATTTTCTATCATCTCCTCAATAGGTGCCACACCAATATGCCCATATATAATCATTCTATATATTTTTTTGTGTCACACATCCATCTTAGCATTCTCATTATCAGAGTATAGTTGGTTTGATAGAGTTTGGTAGAGTTTCCCTTTGAGTTTGGTAGGTACTTTGCGATCACAAAGAACTCTTGATGTCTTTTTCAATTTTAACTTCCTAACTTGTATCTTGTGCCAATACTTCTTAGATTTACTGTACTTTTCTAAATAATATTTTTATTATAATTCAAAGAGCTGTGTTGGAAAACTGCTTTAATTGCGCCCCCCCTAGCTCGGCTTAGTTGCGGCCTTAATTGCAGCCTCTTTGGGAGCTGCCTTAATTGCAGCCTCAAGGATGGTGGTTTAGTCCCACATACATGTAGAAATATGGCTAAATTGCAGTATATAAGTGAATGTCATTCCACACCTTACAAAGTGGTTTTTTGAAGCTGGTTTTGTAGGGAAGAGTTAAGCCCTAATCCACATTCTAAGATGCTATTTTGTTGGAATGAGTTAGGAATAGGCTCAAACCCAATTTCTAAGATGATATCAGATCCTATCCTAGATCCATATTTGAGCTACCTGCATTTGCCCCGCACTAGGATGAAAATCCTCGGCGTGAGGGGGAGTGTTGGAAAGCCTCCTTAGTTGTGGACCCACTATAGCCCGCCTTAGTTGTGGCCTCTTGGGGGCTGTCTTAATTGCAGAGGGTGGTGGTTTAGTCCCACTAACCTAAATTTTGAGGTCTGCTAACCTTTCATCCATAAAATATTTAACAATTTTATGAAGGTTCTATTTTTGGTGCTAAAAAATTCATATATGATTTGAGGATTTGCAAACTGTATCAAAAGGTAAGGACTAAGGATGTCTGTTATACAGGGACAAGTTTTGTGGTGCCTGTTTAATGCTACTAAACTAAACTAACATACCCCAGTGCCCTGAGGCTCCTTGCTATGCTAAGGTATGGGGGAGGGTCATTGCATGCAGTCTTACCCTTGCATATGCAAAGAAACGGTTTCCGGATTCAAACCCATGACCAACCAGTCACCAAGACACAGCTGGTCACTAAGGCACAAACTTTACCGCTGTGCCAGGGCTCGCCCTCTGCCTGTTTAATGCTCATGCGTATTAAAATTCTTTTAACTTGAAATGTCTGGTTGTTTTTGATTGGTATATTTTGAATCTTCGATCAATGTGTGTGTGTATGTATGAATGCATGATGCATGTATATAGTATCTATTACTGAGTTTGATGGTTGGCAGGTTAGGAATACAGGAAGTTGGATGGAAATTGGAAATAGTATCAGTCATTTTGGCATCATGAGTGCCCAAGTTGTTTTTGTTCTATTACTCTTTGCCCTCACAAATACATACACAAAAGACATCCACTGTAACTCAGCAGTATCATCGACTCGTAAGGCAAATTAGGTTTCACCAAAGTCGCTCTAAACGAGCTACCTTATTGCCATGGAAATGACTACTCATTCTTGGTGTTTGCTTTGATGGTTATGACCAACCTGGTATTATGTTTCTACCCTAGCTAACTTCCATTTTTGTGTGAGCTCCAGAATAGGACTTACCTATCCTTGTTGAGCTTACTACTGGAGCTGAAATTTTGGCACTTCAACTGATTTTCCATAGTTGTATTCATTTCCATCTATGGTATTCAGGATTGAGAACGGGCGGCAGTGATCTGGAACTCAGGGAAAGGCGAGCAAACATTGTGCCTCACCATGTAAACAAAGAACTTTCATATAAACTTTTTCCTTATATTACTGCCTCTTGGTAGTTGATCTGTACAGGTCCTGGTCCTGGCCCTGGCCCGGGTGATGGAATTTTTGTTTGATTGTTTACTGTGGTCAACGTAATGTTAATGCACTTTTTTCACCCAAATAGATTAGTGAGGTTATCTATTGAGACATTACTTTCTCCGACAAACTTGCGTAAATTTAAATGCCGGGTACTAAAAAAAGGATGAGCGGAAAAAGTTAGTTTCTTCTATTCGATAGTGTATACAAAAGTTTGAGCAGTTGGCCAAAAGTGTAGAATGAGAAATGCAATCCTTTAAAATATTTGATATTTAATAAACGAAATATTTTTATTTCTTAAAACGAATTAGTTTTCTCAGGGTTAAAGTTCCCTTAAAAATAAAAATTTTATAATCTTGTTATACTTGTGTTCAACGGAAGTGTAAATGAGAATTAAGTTTAAAAAACACTTGATTTAAAAATAAGAAAAAAATGATAAGGAATAATGAACAAAGTATATAAATTAACTAACAATAAAAACACAAATGAGAAACTTAGTTCATTAGAGGTTTAATTATACAATTGATATCTTAATTTTAATTTGAAGTTCAATTTAGTCCTTTAATTATTATAAAGTTCAATAAGGTCTTTTAATTATTAAAAATGTTACAATTATACTCTTTCTGTCGGTTTCATCCATTAGTTTGATCGAAGAAAATAAATATTGTTACATCGATTGTAAAATAAGAACTTTTTACATTGGTTGTCAATGTAAAAATGAGATCCTTGTTAATATTTGTGATTGATGTAAATAGATATTTTGCATTGGTTATTAATATAATTAATGTAAAAATGTCTATTTACAAAATTTTGTCAATCAAACTAATGGAACTGACATAAAGAATATAATTGTAACGTTTTAAATAATTAAAGGTGTTTTAACTTTTTTTAATAATTGAGTCACCCAATTGAACTTAAATTATAATTAAGCCTTTAGAAAATACTTTGGAATCATTTTCATCTTCTTAATTTTTGTTTTTGTTAATGTTTGTTTTTATCATTTGTTTTGGTTCAATCCTCTCATGTTTCCTTTGTACTTTTTATTAATCTTTTTAATAAATCTATGGTGTGTTGTAGATGATGGGTAGGGTTATGTGTACAAACCTCATTGACATTCTTATTCTCAATTGTGATGCTTTTGCATGCCTGATCTTTATTTAAAAGAAGTTTAGACTTTATTTGAAATTTTTTTTTATAAAACTCTTGATTTAAAACACCCAAAATTATACTTTTTTATGCTTTCTTATGTTTATTTAAAATGTACAAAATTGTTTCATCCTTATCAAAATCTTAAGATTTGTTTTATTAGGAGGCAAGCTAACTAAGTCGTTCATAATGTTGTTAGGGCATCTAGGTTAGATGCTAGTCACTAAAATTTTTTATTTCTTACCATCAGGTATTGAATCTCTTATCTTGAATAAAATGATATAAATACTTCTTTAAGAAAATGTTTATATGAAGTCTCAATTTAGTTTCCACATCTCAATTTCTCTTTCTAACTTTAAATTTGATTACAATATTTTGCTTTTGTTAGTTTTTGTCTCACTTAATGAAAACTGGGAAGGTCTTACAACTCTTAATTGTCACTAATATTATTCTTGTTGGTATCTATACCTATTATTTTTTCTTCTTTCTCTTTCTTTCCTTCCTTCTATATTTTTTAAGCAAATGCAATGGACCCATTGTTATTCATTTCATGTCTTTCATCTCTATGTTGTACCATACATGTGCTTATTTTTTTGTATAGACCACAAGTATTCTTTACTAGAGACAACCTTGCTTGAGTTCGGTAAGACCACTAGGGGCGACAAAGCTCCCCCTCCGAGTATTTAGTGCAATTGCATACTTAAGACCATTGGTTAAGTTGGAATGACCTACACTAGTTCATTCACTTGCTCAAAGCTCCATTGGCTTTGGATCCCTCATATAACATTTTTTTCCAATGATATCTCAACCTTTAATTGAAAAACAAGAGAGAGAGAGAGAGAGAGAGAGAGAGAGAGTATTAAATAATAAAAAAGGCACATGTGATTTTTTATGGAAAAAATTTTCACATGAGAGAATCCAAGTGATAATTCCAATTAAGAGAATCTATTCCCCTGCCACATTGTCTCCAATACCACCCAATATAAAGTTTGTTTCTCTTCATCCACCAAAAGACAAGCAACCACCTATGGAAGAGCATGGTGAAGAACTTTTCATTCCTAAAAGTTTGTAAAAGAATGTTTCAACATTCGAGACCAAATAAGATTATTAGGATTGACACTTTTTGGTAACCACTTCAATTGTTGGTATGATGGCCCTTATGCTTATTTCTAGGCCTCGACTAAAGAGGTTAAAGGAACTACAATAGGTCATGTGGGAGATACATAGGTAATGATCTCATTTGACATTATAGCTATCATGTCCGGATGCACTGAAGAAGCATGCAAGTACACCATAGATTAGGAAGAAGCCATTACTTAAGCCACTGTGGGTATAATGCTCTACGAACCTCCAAGACCAAAATTTGTTGACTCTTAAGAGCTCGAAACTATTTCTTTGGTCTACAAACATGAAGCCTACTTCTATACTTATACATAATATGCTTTTGAATGTCTTCCTCCTTAGGGTCAGGTCTAGGGACAACATCTCTAGCAGAGACAAATTCTGCATATACTATTTGACGATGTGTCAAAAGATTAATCTACCCTTATCCCAAGGACTACAATAATAAAAATGAGGATAACAAATTTGTTTGTTGGTTGGATGGACCGTGCTTCCTCCCTGGGAGGCCAACTCATAAGCCATAAGGATGGATGAAGAAGATACATTCATGACTTAAGTGCTTGCACCTTAACAGCCTTAGCACTTAAGGGACTATGGACTGTCCTCCCTCCCTGGTACGCTAACTCATAGCCATAAGGATGGATAAGGAAGATAAATTCATGACTTAAGTGCTTTGGCCTTAACAACCTTAGCACTTGAGGGATTATGGACCATTCTTCCTCCCTGGGAGGCCAACTTATAGCCATAAGGACAAAAATAGACAAGAAGTAGATACACGAAGCAACATGACCCAATGGACGACCTAGCATATAGTAAGAAACACCCTTTAACACTTAGCAGGGACTAGTACACCCTAACACGTTAGAGTCAACAAATCTACAGTACAAGAATGCTAGCATAGTGACAAGACAAGGATGACATATTATCTAACATCTGAGACAAAAGGACGATTCTATTGCCCATAAAGGAATGCCCTCCCCCGATGAATAGTAGCCACCTGGTTGTCATCTGTTGGAGTTAGCTCTAGTGTTCAATCCATTTTAGATTATATTTGTATTGTGATTTAGGTTTATATATTTTATATATAAATGAGGCATGTCAATTATTAGATTTATAACGTAATAATGTCCTTAGAATAGGCAATTCATTTGATGGCAAATCAAGAGGGACTTGATTGTGAGATTCTTTGAAAAATGAAACATTATTCTAAAAGCATTCGTAATCAAGTATTATTGTTGACTAGGATGAAAAATGAAACACTATTCTAAAAGCAAATGAATTTCTGCTCGTGAACTTTATTATTCCTAAAGTAGGAAGTACAAATGAATAGGTGTAGGTAGCCTTCGCATTTCAAAATTTGGCCAAATTATTTTAATTTGAGAAATTGAAGTTAACTTCCACTTTTTCTATCTCCCTGAATGATGACATGCGTTAGTTGTATATATTGGGGTCTCTTGATATTTAGATAAATGCGTATGTTTGATATTTAGTTCAAGATCGAGTTATTATTAATTTTTTAATTTTGCACCTTTAGGGAAGCTGATATTTGAAAAATAGGATACCTGATTGAGAGGATATATATATATATATATATATATATATTATAATTGTATGTACATATATGTGAATTAGCTAGTGAGTAATGTCTTTGTACATTTGCACATGAAGGAGTACATTGGTATTTGTATATTGATGTGTTTGATTAAGTATGATTGTGAATGATGTATTGTTTATATCATAAATTGATAATTTTGAATTATATGATAGATACCTCCATCTGGGATTAGGAAGAGATTCTGGATACCTCCATCTATGATGGGGAAGGCAGCGGGATGCCATTGCATGGAATACGAACTCAAATCCTTTGAAGAATGTAAGATCTACATTGGTTTTGGGAATCAAAGAATTAATTCTTGTGATTATGGGAATCACCAAGTTGTGTTTGTTGTTTATTTGCATGCAATGAGGTGTTACTATTTATTTAAATATTTTATTTATTTGGAATGTCATGGATTGTGATTGTTTTAATATGATTTTTATTGGAGTGTATCTATGTATCTGTCTATATATATATATTGTCTTATTTTAAATTCATTGTGGATATCATGGTTGATTTTTCGAATTACCACTCTGGCTTAGAATGTAACACCCTAAAATATTGCTAATTATAAATTGATGTTTAATTGTATTTATCATGTTATTTGACTATATGATTGACTTGAATGAGTTGAGGGATGACTTGAATTAGTCATGTGTGATTTGCTTGATGTGGATGTTGAGTTATGTGGAGTTTTATTGAGCTAAGTTGAAATTATGAGATTACAAAATTTTACCTAAACCTATTTCAGTAAAATTGCGATCCTGGATTTGTTAACCGTTGGATCGTCTTCAAATTTTGGGTGAATGTTTCTAAGACAATTCCCCACAGTTTACCATTGGGAATTTTAAAATAACAAATCTTGATCACTCACTTAGCGTGAGAAGCGCGCTAAGCGCAATTCCAACTCGAGAGGGAATTGCACTAAGCGAGAATTAGTGCGCTAAGTGCAATTCCAACCTGAGAGAGAATTGTGATGAGCGAGAATTGTCGCGCTTAGGGCAAGGGGAGTTGCGCTCAGCGTGATTTGTCGCGCTAAGCTCAAAAAGTGGATTCCCGCCTAGCGAGACGAGCTCGCTAAGCGAGATCTGCATATTATAAATACGTTCTTCAGCGTAAAAAAACATGATTTTTTTCACTCTCCTCCCCTACAAATGCCCACACAAACCCTAACACCTTCTTCTCCACCACCCACAACCACTGGTGGCCACCATGAGCCGCCGTTGCTTGCTGCGGAACCACCACACCTAGAGGAATGTTTTAATCGGAGCGGAATCCTCAGAATCCACCTCAAGGATTCGGTGGAGAACAATCCCTCAAATCCTTTCTTTGGTAGCTTCTCTGAGGTAATCTTGACTTCTAAGCCTTTCTCTTAGTTAGTTTGAGTTTCTCTTAGTGTCTCTTGTGTTTTGGGTATTGTAATAGGGTGTTTTTTACACTTCCTTTGAAAACTCTTGAAAATGAGATATTGTAAAAGTTATCTTTTTATAAAATTGATGTATTTTCGTGACATTCACTGAACCCCGGTCACATTGGAGTGATTGGAATTTCAAAATGATGTCTCCTTTTAGTAGAATCCGAAACACCCCTTAGCCCTTTATGTTTTGATAGAGGTATTTGACCCTGAATGTTGTCATTAACCTTGTTTCTGAAATCTATACTAAATTTCCTTTAAATTGGTATATAGAACCTTGTGTTTGGAATGACAAACGTGAACGAGAGAGGTCTCTGAGCAACACAAAAAGGAACTAACGTAGAGCTCACAGTAGGTGAGGGGAGTTTATTTTAATTTACGGCTTTTAATACCATAGTTGGGGTCTGGGAACCTAACTATGGGGATGTATGTTGATATGAGATGATGTTGTTATTGATGATTATGTTGATATGAGATGATGTTGTTATTGAGGATTATGTTAATATGAGATGATGTTGTTATTGAGGATTATGTTAATATGAGATGATGATGTTGATGTTGAGAATGACATTGAGATGAGACAATGTTGATGTTGATAATGACATTGAGATGAGATGTTGATGATGTTGAAAATGTCATTGTGATGATGTATGTTGTATATGTACATGGGGGGTGTAATGACCTTGTTGGATATCCCTGGTGGGGGAAATAGAATGGTTAAAGAGTTTTAAGCATCTTTGGAGGGGGATGACTTAAAATCTTTAATTTTAATTATCCACGGTCAGTGCATTGATGGTGCCCATGTTTCATACTTCATATTGCATGGAAATAGTATAAACTTTGTCAGTAAGTACTTGTAGTTTCTCATGAGGAGGAATACTTGTACTTGGAGGCATGTCACTCGGTTTGGAACTCCTTTGAGACTCAGGCTGAGCATCATGGGGGTGGGGGGAGTTTCCTGTGCACGCAGGGTGACCTCGACACTTACTACTTAGTTTTCCTAAGTGAGAGTGTCGTGTGGACACACTTAGGCTATTTCCTTAAGGATGGAACCACATTGCATTTGAATGTTGAGGTCAGGTGCATGCATCATACTGAGCATGATTGATTGGAATTATAGATGGATGATGACTACTTGTTAAGTGTGCGTTGGACTAATGAATGTGTGTGTAAGCTTATGATATTTGTTAATGTTTTCTTACTAATTGTGGTCATTTTATTTTTGTATTAATTTCTTTTATAAAAAACTCACCCTTGCAATTTTTGTACTATGTGGTTGGTACCTGTGATGATCGCGAACCTTTGTTTGTGGGAGCAGAAGGACAACAGTAGAGTACGTGAAGTGGGATTCTTTTGTGGAGCCGCCAAACCGATGTGATGACGTTGAGATTATTTTGGGAGAGAGTTGTGTTTTGTTAATCAACTCTTCCATAGCTGGTTCCATTATTATTATTATTTTTTTAATTGAGGATGCAAATAACAAATTTAATTATATGTATGAACTAATTTACTTTCCATTATGTGAATGATGTGTACTGAGTTACTATATATATATATATATATGTATATATTCATTTAATTAATTGTGAGTTGTTTGGTGAATGTATATTGCGAAAAGAATTTACTTTCATTTTTCATAAACAAATTAACGGAGTTTTCATTTAAAAAAATTTTAATTTTTGCGGTTTAGAGTGGTGATATCGTAGTGACGAGGTGGGTCGTTACAGAGAACAACACTATTTGCAAACTCCTATTATTTGTTTTATTTACTGGGATTATCATCTCATTATAAGTATTATTTTTAGAGCATGAGGAAGAAGTTGCTGGGTTTGAGGAGACTTGAAAACATAGTTTTCTTAGTTACATTTATTTTAGCTTGGTTAGTATTCTAGAATAAAACGTTGGATGCGGTCACTTTCGTTATATTTTTGGCATTCTTTTAGTTTAGATGTCCATATTTTGAAGATAATATTTTTACTTATGTAAAGACTTATTTATTTGACTTTATTTATTATACACGAGGTATTTTTAGACTAATATAATTTTGAGATTTTATATTCTTTTAGTATGGGTTGTTATTTTAATGAAGGGTGTTACACCCATTTTGACAATAACCACGTCTCATAGGTCATGAATATGAGATATCAAGTTGACACACTGTGAGAAGACTTCACAATAGTTATGTAAGTGCCATAAGCTTTTCTCATGGTAACGATAAGGTGATAGTAGTACTTCGACTTGAAGTCACTATGATTCCTACATGTAGGAGTTGTAGGCTTTAATGTTATCAAATGTCATCCGTAACAAGGTTAATCGCAAAGGTGGTACTTGGGCCTTTAATGAATCATTTTGAGAGATGTGAGTGATTTAGGTAAGATTCACCCCACCTACATAGCAGAAGTTATGTCTATGGGCCTCTCAATAGAGTGTGACGCGCTATATGCGTGGCCACATGGAAATGAACCAATATGAGATATTGGGTCCATTTGTGTTAATGTGTCCACTTGGGTATGGAGAAATCGATGATTGGACTTAACGAGGATGACACTCTTATGCCTCATGTTCAATCAAAACATTTGGACGAAGGGACAAAAGCTACATGGTGCAAATGGTTGCGGTAAGGTTGAAATCGAATCACTAAATTTTCTCATGGGCTTGGTAGTAGCGGTGCATTGCTAGATGCCAATCACTATCTATCACATTATAAGACAATATTATTGCCAGTCTAGTGGGAGCCTATAAGGTCACACACACAGAGTAATCAATTGGAACATATGAATAAATTAAATGTGATTTAATTTGGTTTATAGTTAATTAATAAAATAAGATTTGATTAATGAAGACGCAATTTGATGAGATAATTAATTAGATATGATTTAATTATATACATACATATATATATATATGTGTGTGTGTGTGTGTGTGTGTGTGTGTGTGTGTGTGTGTGTGTGTGTGTGTGTGTGTGTGTGTGTGTGTGTGTGTGTGTGTGTGTGTGTGTGTATAATAAGATAATTATTGATAGATTTAAATCAAATAAGATCTGATGAAATCAGATAATATTTGATAAAATAATTCTCTATATCAAATAAGATTTGATTTAATTGTGATTTGGAGAAATTTAGACTCCTATATATATGAGAGACCTAAAACTGACGCACTACATGAAATTTATTATTCATTGGTCATTATTATTGAGAGAGAAAAGTGTGTCATGCCAAATCCTTATGTGTCTATCGTCGGCTAGCACTGAGACCCCGCTCCGATTGTTGCTCCAAGAACAACCTCTCGGTTTTTAAAGTGCACTACAAAGGCATTATTCAAACCCTTAGTGACTTTTGCATAATGCGTGGCCCATGGGATGTGGTTCTTTAGAATGGTTTAATTAATTATTTTAAAATTATAGACCATGAAACCCCAATATCCTCCCATAATGAACTGTAGTCACCTAACACTCAAGGAAGAGGGGGGGGGGGGGAGGGAAGGGAGGGTCAACCATCAGAGGACGTCCATTATAAATACAGGAGAGACACTCACATTATTCTCAAGGTTCATATTAGGCGCAGGCTTACGAAGAGGTTTCTCTTGAGACCTCCACACTCAAGGTCTCCTCCATAGGCGGTGGCGTTCTTTGGCGTGAACATTTGATGCCCATCGTGGGGTCTTTGGAAAAACTTTTCCCAATGTCTATTAATAACCAAAATTCCTACAACTAAGATGTTGATCACTAGGCACAACCCAAGAGGCGAGGATAATGGTGTTGGAGGGATGAACAACCCCTTTTTGCAAAAACTCCTTCGAGTTGTCACTCAACTTGAGAAGAAGAACGGACAACAATAACTCCTAAACCACAAAGCTGAACGACAAAGTTTGGAGGTGGAAGAACATCATGGAGCTGCCATGCGAGCAACTAAAGAGAGAGAAAAGTCCCTCCAACAAAATTTGGACAACCACCAATAAGAAATGAAGGAGTGACATTTGTGGTTTCTTAAGGAAAGCAAGAAGAGGTCGAACAACTCTCAGCTAATAATCCTCTTGAAGTGACAAAAATACCACAAAAGGGGGGGGGGGGGGGGTTGAATTGTGGTTTCACAAAGTTTTAAACTCTTTTTGAAAATAAACAAGTTTCTGGTATAAGTTTAGAATAAGATGGTTCAAAATGAAGAACTATTTTGAGCTTCGAACGAAAATACAAGTAGTTATGGAAAAAAGGTTTCACTGTTCAAGGCTTTGTTTCAAAAAATGGTTGATTGTTTTAAAAGACTTTAGTGAAAGAGTTCAGTTTTAGGTGTATTTTGTAAAAATGGTTTCTTTCTTAAAGATTAACAAAAACCAGTAAAAAGGTCAAACACAAAATTAGTGTAGAGAGAAAGAGAGAAAGAGAATGATGCACAATGATTTTTATATTGGTTCACCCCAGCTTTTGGCTATGTCCAGTACTCACCTTTCAAGATGAGATTTCACCATCATAAATAGCTATTGCTAGACCAACAAATCACTGGATTTGGACAACCTGCCATTGGACTTTACACTTAGCCAAAACTAGGCCAGAAACACTACACTAGTAACAACCATTGCCAGCCATGGTTGGACTTCCAACAACAAAAGAGTTTGTGTTTTTAACTGCACAGATACAAATCTTCACCTCACAAAAGGGTTTCCACTCAGGAAATTACAACCTCTCACTTCTATCTTAGATCTATTACAAATTACAAGCTTTTTATAGAAGTGTATCTATCTCTATTGAGAGGGTTTAAGCATCAATGGCATATTTCTCACACAGAGAACTTGGCTTGAGTTTCTGTCACTTGGAAGGCTTTAAATTGACTTCATCATGCTCTTGGATAACCTTTTAAAGCTGCAAAGAAGACTGTTGAAGTGGGGTCCACTCAATTGACAAGGTTTTAGAGGAAGTAAATAGAGATGTCAGCTGTAAGAAAATGACAGCTAGTAGAGTTATTCTTAGGTGGTCATTTTGAGGATTCCATTATGAGGAGCCTTTTTTATGATCATATTAGAGATAGGGGGAGCAACATGAGCAACATGTTGAACAACCTAAAGGCTAAAGTTTGAAGCTCAAGGAAAAGCTTGAAGAAGTTTTGGCTTTTACATGCTCAACTCCCTTGAGTGGAATTTATATTGGTTGTTATCTTGGTTGTTGCATCTTAGTACATTTGATATATGTATTGCATCATGCATCATCATGGTTTGTGTGAAGAATAGTTTCTAAGTTAGAAAAATTAATTCAAAGGCAAAAACTCTATTTTAATCGATTATAGCCTCATTGTAATCAATTACAACAATATGTTTGAAGCTTGAAGAGTTGAGTCTTGTATCAGTTTAATCGATTACAACTGTCGCAACCTACCCTTCGGCAGGAGGGCGACGCGTGACTCGCGGGTGCGTCTTCCATGAAAGGAATACGCGCGGAGTCGCCACCAACGTTTATTTGAGGAAAACGTCGGAAAAACCAGAAAAGACGTGGTCTACGAATTTTAAGTGAAAGGTTCGAGAGTTGTATTTATGCACGGGGAAGGTATTAGCACCCCACGCGTTCGTCACAAGAGACGGCAGCCTTTAATCAAATGTGCAAATATTACTTCAATTTATGTTATTTTCCCTTTTTACGTTCTTATGTCTTTTTGTGTCTTTTTATATTTTTATCTTTTTGTGGTCGACAAGGGTGTTTCCCTTTGCTCCTACGTATTCCTCAATTGTGATGAGGAAATCAGACCTACGTATTTCTTTTGTGAACAAAGCATTTTGGTTAAGTTATTTTTTATCCTTTTTTGCAAGATATGTTTTTATTGAATGAAAGGTCATTTAAGGCGTTGGACCATTAGATAATCTTTCGATTCTTTTGAAAAGTGAGAAAACATTAAGGCATTGGATCATTAATGATTTCTTTATTTTTGAAATAGATAACAAAGTTACATATTGATTTTAGGCTTTTTAGAAATCTACATTTAACCAATAAAAGCGGAAAAAACCATTTCAAGGCGTTGGACCTTTGAAAATGGCTTTTTTAGGCGTTGACAAAAAGTTTGGTTTATGAATTGATTTTAGCCTTAGTTTCACTTTAGTTATTAGTCAATTCAATTAAGAAAGAAAAATCCCAAAGAGAAACGTCCGATTGATTTTTTTGTTTTATTTTACTAAAAGATATTTTTTGATTATTATATTATTATTTTACCTCTTCTTGGTTTCCAACGTGGTTACGGCATGACCGAACGGTCGGATTTCATTTTAACAGAAATTAACGGATGTTACAATTCAAATGATCGGTGGAAATTTATTTTATTTTTGATTAGGGGAGAAAATGACTTAAGTAAATGACTAAAGCACGTCAAAAGGGGGTACGGAAAGTAAATGAAATGAAAATAAAAGCACGTGAAACAAATGAGGACCACTAAGGGTACATAGAATGAATTGAAAAGTTCGATTTCGGGAACTTACCGGTTGAAGACCGAAGAATGACGAAGAACGAACGAAGAACGTCGAAGAACGGTTGAAAATCTTCGCGAAATCACCCATGGAAACGTTACAGAAGCGCCTTGGCTTTGATTTTCTTCATGGAAACAATTTTTTTCACTAATTTCAAGTGATCTCGAAATACCAGGAGGGCTAAACATTTTTGTTCTTCCCTCCTTCCCCTATTTATAGGAAAAGGAAGGAGATGCTTGCCACCCAGCTCGCCCAAGTGAGCTCAGCTCGCCCAGGCGAGCTAGGTTGCTTCCTCAAGAAGCAACCGCCTTCTGGAGGAACATCCTGGAATGCCCAAGTGGGCTTGGTTTCTATTTGAACCCCCATTTTTACTAAATACACCCCTACCTCTTTTTGGTGATTCTTTTTTCCGTAAAGTTACGAAACTTACGAATTTCGTAACGATACTTGTTTTCTTTTCGTAATGTTGCGGAACCTTACGGATTACGTAATCATCCCTTTTTTGCCTTCCAGAATGTTACGGAACTTTACGGATTGCGCACTAACACTTCCTTTTAATTTTTGGCATGTCACGGAACTTCACGGATTGTGCTACAACGCTTTTCTTTTAGCTTCCGACATGTCTCGGAACTTCACAAATTGCCTAACGATAGGTGCCAAATACCTTGAAGTGGTCGAGCGAGGGTCGCATCCCAACAACGGATGGTCCCCGGACGAAATTAGGGTATGACAGTTGCCCCTCTTTACTTGTCTTTTATTGGAGATAAAAGGGAAGTAAAGATAAGACACTAATTTCGTTCGAGTGAAACACCATTCGGCCAGTGAACCTCCCTGCCAGCGGAACCTGCAAAAATTTGAAAATGATTAGTACCAACACATCATCTTGATACTGTCGAATTTGTTCCTCTTGGTTGATACAAGACGCAGAATGACCATAATTTGTCTCTGCATTTAGACACGATCGAGCCTGGGCGGCGAGACACAGAATGACCATAATTTGTCTCTGCGTGCCACCGGACACGATCGCCTCTGGATGGCGAAAAGGTGCGCGGAATGACCATAATTTGTCTCCGCCCACCTCTCGACTTATTGTCCCTGAATGACAAAGGGCGTAGAATCTGTCTCTGCGCGTTTATCACTCGACTTGCGAAATCTGAATGACAAAGGGCGTAGAATTCGTCTATGCGCATTTATCACCCAACTTGTTGTTCCTGAATGATAAAGGGCGCAAAATTCGTCTATGCGCGTTTATCACCCAACTTGTGAAATCTGAATGACAAAGGGCGTATAATTTGTTTCTGCGCGTTTATCACCCAACTTGTGAAATCTGAATGACAAAGGGCGCATAATTTGTATCTACGCGTTTACCACCCAACTTGTTGTTTGATAAAGGGCGTAGAATTCGTCTCTGCGCGTTTATCACTCATCGAGCGTGTGGATGACCGCATGTCATCGGGCCCGCCGCCTCTAGATGACAAAAGTTGTAGAAGACGATGTTAGTCTCTGCGTGCTATCATGCTTTGAGTCTTAGAGATAGCAAAAAAAGGTTTAAACGGATAACTACTCCGGTATCTCCGCATGTCACGTGACTCTAGTGTCAGTATGACATAAATTGTCTGCGCGGAAGATAACGTAAATCTCCGCGTGTCAACGGGCTTGTTGGCCGCGCACAAAGGGTGCAGAAGACGACGTTAGTCTCTGCGTGCTATCATGCTTTGAGTCTTAAAGATAGCAAAAGAAAGTTTAAACGGATAACCACTCGGGTATCTCCACATGTCACGTGACTCCAGTGTCAGTATGACAGAAATTGTCTGCACGGAAGATGACGTAAATCTCCGCGTGTCAACGTGCTTGTTGGCTGCGATTGACAAAGGGTGTAGAAGATGATGTTAGTCTCTACGTGCTATCATGCTTTGAGTCTTAGAGATAGCAAAAGAAAGTTTAAACGGATAACCACTCGGGTATCTCCACATGTCATGTGACTCCAGTGTCAGTATGATAGAAATTGTCTGTGCGGAAGATGACGTAAATCTCTGTGTGTCAACGGGCTTGTTGGCCGCGATTGACAAAGGGTGCAGAAGACGACGTTAGTCTCTTCGTGCTATCATGCTTTGAGTCTTAGAGATAGCAAAAGAAAGTTTAAACGGATAACCACTCGGGTATCTTCGCATGTCACGTGACTCCAGTGTCAGTATGACAAAAATTGTGGGGCGGCCGACAAAAGCGAGGCTCCTTCTCCTATGTATCCTCAATGAGGAACTCAGACCTACGTAGTTCTGGATAACTTGTGAGACTAAAATAGTCTCGGTGTTTTCTTCACTAAAATGTGAACACGCTTTAGTAAAGAGACAAAACTTCCAACCAATTAGAGCAACATATGCTTCGGATGAAAAGCAATGTGTCTACCGGGGAAGGGGAGTATGCTGATGAAATCTTCTCATAACCACAAATTAGATTTTGGATGTTTAGCATTTCGTTTCTAAATGACCATTTAGAGGAAACACTGGGTTCAACAAAAATAGAAGAAAATCACTCAAAGTGTATTAATCTCACACAGGTAAGTGTTTCGTCCTAATTCTGAACCATAGATATGCCATTACTTGGCTTTGCAAGTCATTTCCTATCAAATCAAAGATTACATGCGTGATCATGGATCAATAGGACTTTTCTTGGGAATGGTGTTTTTTTTTGTGGGAATTTTGGCTTTGAATGTTTTTGGCCTTTTCCTTTTCTGTTTTTGTTTGGTGCGAGGCGAAAAAGTCGCTGACACACAGGATTTTGGTTGGCAATCAAAGGGAGAGGACCACTTTAGGTCGTGGTTTCCTTTCTTTTCTTGTTTGTTTTCTTGGTGACAATTCTGTATTATTCAGATATTGTTTGGTCCAAAGACCTTTCTGCATATTTTTTCTGTTTTCTTTCGATCCTTGATCGGGAATTTTCTTTCCTTTCTTTTTTGCTTTCTCTCAATCTTTGATTGAGAATTTTCTCTTTTTGCTTTCTTCCGATTCTTTGATCGAGAACTTTCTTTTCTTCTTTTCTCTTCTTTTCTTTTTTTTTCTTTTGAGGGAAAGGTTTATGGTGAGTTGGGATTTTGGCTCAAGGCTTGTAGAACGGCTGGACATGATATATGTCAGGGTTTGGTTTAGTTCAGGGATAAAAGGGGATGTCCCATATTATTTCCATGACACAAATGCAACAATGATGATTTGGAAATTTTATGCAAAACTAGTCGTGCATGCACCTATGTGGACACTCAAGTGTCGAAAATTTTTTGGTCATGTGATGCTAGGGCTCATAATTCATTTTCTCTACTTTAGTCAACCCAGTGTTTCCAAAATATGTTCTTTTATCAATTTGTGCATTCATTCGAGTCTATTTTTAGGTGTTCAGGAAAATTTTCACAGCATTCACCCTTTAGGTGTATACACATTTTTTTTCAAAAACTAGTTATGATCAGTGAAATTTTTTTTCAAAGAAAAGTTGGAAATTATCTCTTTTCACAAGCATATTGTTTTTTTTAGCTAGACAACTTTTTATTTTTATTTTCTTTTTTTCTTTTTTATCATTTGTTTATTTCTTTTTCTTGTTTGTTTTTGTTTTTGTTTTTCTTTTCATGAGGTATTTTGCTACCTAAACATGTGTATATTTTTGTGAGGTATTTTTGCTATATACATGCATATCCAAGGTATCTTGCTACCTATATATATATATATATATATATATATATATATATATATATATATATATATATATATATATATATATATATATATTGTGAGGTATTTTTGCTATATACATGCATATCTAAGGTATCTTGCTACCTAAACATACATATATATATTTTGTGAGGTATTTTTGCTATATACATGCATATTAAGGTATCTTGCTACCTAAACATACATATATATCTTTTTGAGGTATTTTTTGCTACATACATGCATATCCAAGGTATCTTTCTACCTAAACATACATATACATATTTTGTGAAGTATTTTTTGTTACATACATGCATATCCAAGGTATCTTGCTACCTAAACATACATATATATCTTTTGTGAAGTATTTTTTGTTTACATACATGCATATCTAGGGTATCTTCCTACCTAAACATATATATATATATATATATATATATATATATATATATGTTTTGTGAAGTATATTTTTTGTTTACATACATGCATATCTAAGGTATTTTCACTACCTAAACATACATATATATATATTTTGTGAGGTATGACTACCTTCTGAGCTTGTGCTTGTTTTATTTAAATTCCTAGGATCATGAGCAACTAGGTGCGTCCTACTATAAAAAGTGATCAAATAACAAGCATAGATTCAAAAGGTACTAGGTTGCCTCCTAGTAGAGCTTCTTTAACATCTTGAGCTGGACGCCTGATGACTTGTCGGTCACGGACCTAGTACTTTTGCTTACCTTTGGCTTTGGACTTTGGTCGCCTATTGGTCGACCATGTGTCGTAGGCAACACTCTAAACTTTTTGTGGATGAGCTGAGGTGAACTCTAGAGGTGGTGGCGGTGCGTCTATTGCCTGCTACCGACCATCCCAATGCTGCTGTGGTGTCTCGCCCTGTGCCTGCTTGGGGGCGCAGTACTTCTTGATGAAAGCCCGGTTAATGCGGGGCCTAATGACCTTGTTGGGGGTGATAGGCACTCCGTAAAACTGACAGAGGCTCGTAATAAGAGCCGGAAACCCCAGGACCCTGTTGGACTTCTCCGGGTCCACTGGGTGTCTTGCGGGCACGATCCCTGCAAACAATAGATGACATCAGAAATCAGTTAAGCGATGTGCATACTTACCTATGTCAGAACAATATGAACTTGCTGGGGGGAATGGGCACCCTGTAGGACTGACAGAGGCCCGTAACCAAAGCTGGAGACCCCAGGGCCCTGTTGGACTTCTCTGGGCTCACTGGGTGTCTTGTGGGTACGATCCCTGCAAATAGTAAATGGCATTAGAAATCAGTTGAACCATATGCATACTTACCTATGTCAAGACGACTCAGACCAACTGATTCTTCTGCAGGGGGAGATCGACATTACGGTCGCTGGCCAGAATGTTGCTAAGTAGCAACGTCATCCATATCTGTGTAATAGTGGTCATGTTGGTGCGCATGATCTGCACTTGTCTCTTTGCAGCAGCACGGTTGAAATGTTGCCCCGGTATGCATAGTAGCTGCACGATAGCCTCCTCCTTTGGTTGTGCTTGCACAGTTGGTCGCCCTCCAATATCAGGGGGTGGCCCAGGAACTGATAAAAGGAAACTACTGGCCCCTTAACCGGGAGTACAAGTCTCGGTTAAGCATTTAAGGGCAGAGGACCTTAAATTCTCTTAAGGTGCATATGTGGAGCCTTCTGAAAGCGAGGACGCGTAGCCCTCTAAAGGCGAGGGAGTGTGCAGACCTCCAAAGGCGAGGACGTGTCGCCTTCTAAAGGCGAGGGCGTGTCGCCCTCTGAAAAGGGGCACATGTAGTCCTCTGAAGGCGAGGGCGTGCAGCCCTCTGAAGGCGAGGACGTCTAGTCCTATGAGGGCGAGGAATTCTAGTCCTCTAAAGGTGAGGGCGTGTAGCCATATGAAGGTGAGAACGTGTAGTCCTCTTAAGGTGAGGGTGTGTAACCCTACGAAGGCGAGGGCGTGTAGCCCTCTGAAGGTGAGAACATGTAGTCCTCGGAAGGTGAGGGCATGTAGCCATACGAAGGTGAGGGCGTGTAGCCCTCTAAAGGTGAGGGCGTGCAGCCCTCTAATGGCGAGGATGTGTAGTCCTCTGAAGGTGAGGACATGTAGTCCTCGGAAGGTGAGGGCATGTAGCCCTATGAAGGCAAGGGCGTGTAGCCTTCTGAAGGTGAGGACATGTAGTCCTCGGAAGGTGAGGGCGTGTAGCCCTACGAAGGCGATGGCGTGTAGCCCTCTGAAGGTGAGGGCGTGTAGCCCTCTGATGGCGAGGACATGTTGTCCTCTGAAGGCAAGGACGTGTAGCCCTCTGAAGGCGAGGACGTGTAGTCCTCTGAAGGTGAGGGCGTATAGCCTTCTGAAGGTGAGGACATGTAGTCCTCGGAAGGTGAGGGCGTGTAGCCCTATGAAGGCGAGGGCGTGTAGCCCTCTGAAGGTGAGGACATGTAGTCCTCGGAAGGTGAGGGCGTGCAGCCCTACGAAGGCGAGAGTGTGTAGCCTTCTGATGGCGAGGACGTGTAGTCCTCTGAAGGTGAAGGCGTGAAGCCCTCTGAAGGTGATAGGTACTAGTACCCAAGGGTTCACCCTTATGAGAAAGCAAGAGATCAACTCATCGAGAGGGTCGGTCATTCCAAATCCACACGATTGGATATTAGATGTAGGAAATCTATACAGTTAACATGATTTTTAGGGATGCAGATGCATGCAACCTTTGTCATGAAATTTGGTAAATGCGGACATCATATGAAACAATGCAATGTAATGGAAAGTTGTACAATGTTCATGACATTCTTTCCCTATTTTGTGATTTTGATTTTGATTTAATTTTTGGAAAACATAGATTTGACTGTCCTTTCGAAAGAGGTGATAATTCATGCAACCTTATCCTATCTTTTGCTAATCTTTCCGGGAACTCGCTCAGAGTGTATGTTCTGTTTGATTTAGTCACTTGACCATTTTGGAGTGACGGCAATGGAGTCATTTGACGTTTAATCAATCCATATAAATTCCAGGGTTTGTCCCCTGTTTTTTTGTTTAAAAACATCGACGGGTGAGAACTTTTGATCTGCCCCTATGTTCACTTGAGGCTCATGCACGATGCCCCTCATTGCCCCAGTGTAAGGCTTTGAGGTACCAATTTTTATCTTTCATCATGACCTTGTAGCAGGGAACCTATTGGGTGAGAACTTCTAATCTGCCCCTAGGTTTACTTGACGCTCATGCACGGTGCCCCTCATTGCCCCAGTGTAAGGCTTTGAGGTACCAATCGTTGTCTTTCGTCATGACCTTGTAGTACGGAACCTATTGGGTGGGAACTTCTAATCTGCCCCTAGGTTCACTTGAGGTCCATGCACGATGCCCCTCATTGCCCCAGTGTAGGGCTCTGAGGTATCCATCTTTGTTTTCACAACCTAGTAGCAAGGAAGAATGAAAAAAACGGTTGATTCTTGCAAAAAGAATTTTCCAAGGACGAGAAATAGTTGAAGGATTTTTTCAATCGACGGATTAAGTCAAATGACTCCTATTCTTGATAACTCACTTCTCTCTAAAAAGACAAAAATTTTTGGAATGATAAAATGAGGTCACATGAATGTCTATATTTTTACTTGAAAACACAGTCAATCAAATGCTTTTTTTTCTTTTTGAACTTTTCTGCTTTACTCGTTGTTTACGGCACCCTCACCAACGTGCAGGACGAGTAATCTCTGATTGAACGGTCTTGGAAATCAACACTTAGGAGCGCAGGTCGCTTTGAGAAAACAAACCAATGGCTTACACTCACATTCCGATGGAAGTTGAATAAGCAAAGATGTGTTTATGAAAGGATGAGAGAGACAAGGATGTCAAATTCATCCATTTTAGCATTGTAACTATGGTTTACAATAATGGCATAAACTTGGAAATCCTGATGAGTCATTAGAGACACCTAACAACAGCTTTCAAAATTGCCTCTTGTGTGGTGTCGCTTGTCAATGTCAGGACTCATACGCGATTCTCTTCAAATTTCAGCCAGCCCGCATCAATTAGACTTTGCACCTTATGCTTCAGGGTCATACAATGATCAATGGAATGTCCCGGGGCTCCTCCATGACAAGCACACATTGCGTTCGAGTTGTATCCTCGGAAGAATAGGGGTTGAGGAAACCTAGCAGGGGTTACGGCTACCATTGCAATATCAAGTAGATAATGGAGCAAGTTAGCATAGGACACCAGAATTGGGGTGTGTGAATGTATGTATACATGATTTTGATGATGTCAAAGAAGAATCTAAGAACGCTGCTTCAAATGATAAGCATTTTCTTCAAGAATAATTCAAGATTGCTTCAACAAACAAAGCCTTGTTTCAAGATTCACTAAAGACCAAGTCTTGCCTTAAAACAAAGTGCTTTCAAGACATACAAGGCTTTGGTAATCGATTACCAAGAAGTGTAATCGATTACCAGAAGACAGGGTTGAGCAATAGCTGTTGAAAATGATTTTGAATTTGAATTTTCAACATGTAATCGATTATCATATGTCTGTAATCGATTACCAGCAACGAAATTTTTGAGATTCAAATTCAAAAGTCATGACCCTTCAAATTATAACTGTGTAATCGATTACACAAACATTGTAATCGATTACCAGTGGAGAGTTTTCAGAAAATCTGCCAATAGTCACATCTTTTCATTGGATTTGTGAATGACCATCAAAGGCCTATAAATAGGTGGTGACTTGGGCACGAATTAAAGAGAGAGTTTTGATTGATCAAAATGTTTTATCCTCTCAAAAGATTAAGAGAGTTTTGCTTGGCAAAAATGTCTTATCCTCTCAAAAGACAATGAGAGAGATTCCAAAAGAACTTCATTGTCAAAGGCTCTCTCAAAAGAAATCCTTGGCCAAACACTTGCAAAATCTATAAGGATTCCTACATGATCTTTATTGTAATATTCTTCTCTTGAAGAAAGAATTCTTCTTCCATTCTTCTTATTCAATGAGATTGGTTAAGAGACTGTGAGTCTCTTGTTGTAAAGGATTCCTGAACACAAGGGATGGGTTGTCCCTGTGTGGTTCAGACTTTGTAATGGATTTTACAAAGATAGTGGAAATCTCAAGTGGGTTGCTTGAGTACTGGATGTAGGCACGGGAAGTGGCCGAACCAGTATAAAATTGTGTTTGCATTCTCTCTTCCCTTATCTCATTTATGTTATTGCAATCAATTTTGCCTTGCATGTTTATAGAACATTATTAAATTGATTATTGTTGCTTCTTCTGCATTCTAAGCATATCCCTCTTAAGATTATTGAGGCCACAAGGTCCAACAGGGTGAATTCTACAGGCTTTTTGCTGCAAAATTCCTTCCTTGGTTGGTGCTTTGGTTCGTGCTAAAGGTGGTGTTTAGCATTGGTTGTGTGGAAGGTGGGTTTTGTGGTTGACTTAGGGATGACCTTTGTGGATAACTGGGTGGTAGGTAAGGAGAAGGGTTGTTATTGGCTGAGTAATGACATTGTTGGGCTACTGGGAAACTTGGCCGTATAGGAATGGCAGTCACAACATGGGTCTCTCCCTCATTCTCACCCTCTTCATTTGCCCCAGTTTTCTCATTCGTCCAAGCAAGATGATTAAATTTGCCTCTTTTCATACCTATTTTGATCCGTTCGTCCGTGAAAACTAAATCCGCAAAGCTTGAAGGTGTGTAGCCCACCATCTTTTCATAGTAGAATACTGGTAATGCATCTACTATCATTGTTATCATTTTTTTCTCCGTCATTGAGGTGCCACTTGAGCTGCCAGTTCTCTCACCTTTGGGCGTATTCTTTGAAAGATCTGTGCCCATTTTGCACATGTTATGTAGTTGCATCCTATCCGGAACCATATCAAAATTGTACTGATACTGCCTAACGAAGGCAACCATTAGGTCCTTCCAAGAATGGACTCAGGAAGGCTCCAAGTTAGTGTACCAAGTAGCAGCTACTCCAGTAAGACTTTCTTGGAAGAAATGTATCAACAGTTCCTCATCTTTTGCGTATGCCCCCATCTTTCGACAACACATCTTTAGATGGTTCTTAGGGCAAGTAGTCCCCTTGTACTTGTCAAAGTCCGGCACCTTGAACTTGGGAATGACCATGTTTGGGTACTAGGAACAACTCTTCTAGATTAGCAAAGGCATAATCTTTGCCTCCTTCAATGGCCCTGAGCCTTTCCTCCAGATGATCCAACTTTTCCCTTTCCTTCCATAATAGGAGGGATTTTACCTGCTGTGAAATGCAAAGGTTGTGGTTGGGGGCAAAATTGAGGGCCCTCTAAAGTGTTTTGCAAGGGTATACCACCAACTGCTTGCCCTTCAGTGGCATATCCAAGGCAAGGCTCGAAGTCGGCTAGATTGTGGTGGGGAATTTCATGTGTCTCCCCCACGGTTTGAGAGACATGTACATGATGAGGTTGTCAGCTCTTAATGAGTAAGGGAGCGGAGTTATTGACATCCTCATTGGGAGTGTATGCCACATTGGGTGGTGTATAGTTGGGAGGCAAGCCATATGGTGGGAAGGCATGCTTGTTTTTAATTTGCGCATAATAGGGGCCGCCTGTACTTCCCAAATCTTTGCCTGCCCTAGCTGAGGTTGGATGATTCATTTGGTTGAGATCAGATGGGGGCATCGGGTTCACCTTAGCAACAGCGCTGGTAGCGGCAATTGCAACCGTATTGGCTTTCATTATCTTCTTTATGCTCATCATGGCCTCCACCATTGTGGCCATTTTCTCTTTCATGGCCTCCATGTCGGCCTTCATCTGCTCTTGCACCTCATCTACTTCACCCATTACTCTAGCTCTAGCACGAGTTCGGCAAGGGCACCATAAAGTGTGTTCTTTTCTTTTTGATAACAATGATTAAGTTCATTTTTTTTTCAAGGAAAGAATGCAATGAGCAATGCAACCAATGAAAAACATGGATGTATGCGAATGATGCATGTGGCGTCCCCAAAATAATGACTGGTTTAATAGTAATGATTTAAATAACAAAAACCATGGTAAATTTTTTTTTCTTCTTTTTCTTTTTCATTTCTTTCTCTCTTCACAATAATTAGGTTCAGAAGGAAAATCCTCACTATAGAGTCCTGAATGGCCAGTTCACAACTCTATCCGGAGTCATTTCTTTCTTACCACTCGTAATCCTTAAATTATTTTTTTGTTTCAAAGGAAGAGTATACCAGCCATTACTTTAGGTTGTCACGTGAAAATAATAAAATAAAATACGGTCGGTAAACTCTTTTGTAAATAAAGTTTTCTAATGCTTTCTTTTCAAATAACAAGGTTAAACGTAAGTACATTCATCATTTAATAGCTGTCCAAAATATGGGAGTTTTACAAAATACATAGTGTCATCCAGAGCAAAGGTGTCCACAGTGGTGGCTTCAGCCACATGTATACAATCATCAAATTCCTATACAATAGGTCTACCCATACAAAAAAAAAGAGTAAACCTAACAGTCAGTATTAGATACACCCACCCTCAAAAGTATATAAAACTAGTCCATAGAACTGTTTACTATGATGAAGAGCCTCCACTGATCGCCATCTCTCCAGGGCCACTATCCTCCGTAGAGTTTGCCTCGGATGCCGACATGACGTCCTCGGGAGAATCCACCTCAGGGAGTGGGTCCTCATCACCCTCTAGAAAGTCAAGAGCATCCACAGCAGGCTCAGGAGGTAGATCCTCTAGATCCTCCTCAGGGTCTTCCTCGGATGACGTTACCTCGATCACTTGGACTGGCTCCACTAGACGGTATGGTGTAGGCGTGGGTAGTATCCACTCCACAATACGCTGAAGCGTGCGCGCGGGTTCATCTGGATGCACCAATGAAGTAGCTGTAAATCGAATCGTGCCTCGAAATCGGCACCTCGTGTTGCCTTCGAGGGTCTCCCAAGCTCCCTCTAGGCACTCCATCTCCACTCGATCATGGATTAGCTGCGCCGCCATCACGATCTACAAGAAAGAAAAGAAAGGGGTAGACTCTTTCACGAGAGATCTAACTGCGGTAGCAACACAATGCGTCTCATAACCACTACATGCAATTAAAAGGGGTATCTCTAGGCTTTTCATCTCTGGTAATCGATTACACAGCCTTGGTAATCAATTACCAGAGGCCAAACTCGAATTACACAGCTTCAGGACATGTAAACCTGAAAAAGGCACTGTGTAATCGATTACACATACCTGGTAATCGATTACCAGTGGCCTGTTCCTCTGTGTAATCGATTACACAGGCTGGTAATCGATTACCACAGGCCTCCTCAGTCTTCCAGTCCCATTTTAAGCCTGGTAATCGATTACACCCTTCTTAACTTCCTGATCTCGTTTTCAAGCCTGGTAATCGATTACACCCCTTGGTAATCGATTACCAGAGGCCATCTTAGCCTCCTGTCTTCATTTTTAAGCCTTGTAATCGATTACCCACCCATGGTAATCGATTACCAGAGGCCACATCCCATATATCAATCAAGTTTCACAGTTGGCCAGCCACCACACAAGCCTCCTTGCTTTGTGGTCTTTGTTCCTTTTATCTGTTGACTGCCAGGAGCTCGCCTGCTTAGGTACATCACAGGTTCTCACTGACTGACTATGCCCAGGTTGGGTCGGGATTGGTCAAGCTTGGTTTTGGGCAATAGCACCCCACCTGACGTCCCCAAGGTCTCCTGACCCCCGCGACATATCTCCAGGTACCACTCTGTGGTCAACGAATAAAAGCAGGAAGTCTCACCCTTCTACACTTCCTCATTTCAAGCTTGTCGGATTATGGGGTATCCATCACATGTGGTACTAGGTGGCGGTCGGGCGATGGTGCAAAATGATTCTCCACATCCACAAATCACGTATAACCCACCATCCCCTGTTGCCCACCTCCAACTGAGCTCACGTACTCCCACGTAGCCCTTATCCTCGTTCCTCTCAACGCCGGGTCCCCATCAATCCTCCCAAGCTTCCAAAACATCCAAGTAATTCCACATCCAATCATCATGGACTAACAAAATCAAGCAAAACAGGGCAAAGGCAGAAAACTCTGCCCAAAACACAACTCAAAATCACAGCTTTTCACATACAAATACCCTAGTAACATTTCCTTTGTTCCAATTCGTTAACCGTTGGATCGACTTGAAAATTTTACTGGAAGTCTCTAGTACATAAGTCTACATTTTGACCGTTGGGATCGGCTAGCAAATTTCCATAACCCCATATGTACTACCCTTTTTACAACCAGCCATACACAAGCATTTTTCTGCACTTATACAAAATTCTGCTGCACATTTCAACAGCAAAATTCTGCATAAAGTGCAGATTTCGAAAACCACTCTTTCCCTCATCCAATTTTGCCCAAATTGAATCCTACAAGTCCCAAATCATGTACCAATCATGTCTAAACCAAGGGCAAGCTTCAGACCAAGGCAACACAAAATCTAGGTATCCAAAACCCCTCAATTTAATGGATTTTCAAGGTTTGAGAAGTGAAATTGAGAATGAGGTAAATTTGGAGCAAACTCTCACCTCACACAAGTCTATAACATCAATTTAAACTTGCTCAAACTGGATTTACACCTAAAATTCCACCGAATCAAAATTTGACTCCTCAACACCCAATTTTACCCTAGAAATGACTCTTTGTTCACTTTGGTCATTTGTTTTTCTCTCTAGCACAGCCCAAACTTTTTCGTAAGTCCTAAATGACATTTCAAGCTAGGATTAACTCACTTTAACCTCCAAATGCCACTAAATGCAGATTTGGCCTTCCAACTCTCAAAACTCACTCTTTTTCCACTCATAACACCATATTCTCACTTTCTAACCCTAGGTTAACTCTACCCTTCATCTCTAACCGTTTTCCATAAGCAATTTCAGCACATAAACATCACAAGCATCATCATAAAAACCCTAAAACTGAATGGGTAAGCTTAACTCATCCAAACATGGCAAGTTCAACATGCTTTCAACAAATTTCTTCACAAATAACTATCATGAAGCAGAAACCTAGCAAAACTACCCATCATATCTCCCAAAACCCAATACCCACGAAAATCAAGTGAGAAAGAAGTCTACCCAAACCTGAAATTTCGAGGTCCCACACGTAGAGATGCGCTTCACGACTCCGAAAATGCCTTCCTTTCGCGATTTGGAGCAGAAATGGGCACCAAAGGTTGGAGCTTTAATGGAGTTTCAATGGAGGATGAAGAAGAAAGAAAAAGCAACGTGAGGGAGAGGGAGGAAGCTTCTGAAATGTGGGCTGAGTGAGGAGAGAGAGAGAGTTGCTTTTTGGTTTAAAAGGCTTTTTCTCTTTTCTATTATTTTATTTTAAGCTATGCCACATGTCTCCATTTGAGTGGAGCAAAAGGGCCCACTTTTTCTCTTGATGTGACTCATGCTCAGCCACATGAAGAGAAAAATCTGACCTTTTGAAATGCCAAAGTCCTACCTCGGTTTGCGTGCCATTTCTCTGGTTCCAGTCCCTCGCGTTTCTCTGCGCCCGTCGGGGCCAGTTTTCGAAAGTAGGCAATATATATATCAAAACGCTCAGAATGGAACCCCGAGCGTGGTTCAGAGGTTGGTTTTGTTAAATTCTAAGTCGCACGTAAAACGATGATTTTAGACTAATTAATTGAGAGTTAATCCATAACCATCCAGTCATGGATTTCTCTTCGTTAATTAGCCTAACCCGCGTATCTTGCCCCCACTATTCCTACTTCTACCAAGAACATATATGCATATACACTGAATAATACTTATATATATATATAATCATTCAAAATACACCGTTTACAAAAATTCCGGGTAGAAATTTTCAGGATGTCACAATGCACAGTTGAAGTATTGCAAATTTTTACACAGGATATGGGGTTGAATCAATTTAGATTTTCAACATGGTCCATGACATCTTCGTCAAGGTGAAACTGGAAGTAACAAGGACATCAACAGTCCTAAATGTGTTTGGCAGTAGACGAAGCAGCGATGTAACTCAATCCATCTTTTGCCCCAATTTTTTGCAAGATGGTTACTTCCATACTTCAACTTGACTTGATGAACCTTTTCGTAAAAGCATGAGCTTGGTTCAACCCGGTAATCCAAGGAATGGAAATTCTGACCGCCAATACTTCAACAACATTTCATAGGGATGAAAGACTCGGGAATACGTATGCTATGCACGGAAAATGTAATTATGGAATTGAGATGCCCGAAGAAACATCATTTCCTAGTTAACCACGCATTAGGTACCATGTTCACTCATTTTGTTTTTAAGTGAAACGGGTTTATGATCCCAACATGGTTGACTCATGGTACCAAATATATGCAACCAAGAGTGCATCATGAATCTTCATGCTTCCTCTTTTTTTTTTTGTTTTTTTTGTTTTGTTTTTTTTTTACAGAGGAAAATGCAAGGATCATGCATGAGCGAACATGAAAACAAAAGGTATGCAGTTTGTAGAACAAAAAGTATGTTGAACGAATATGCATGATGATGCAATGACTTATGCAAAATGTGATGCTGGAATATGATAACGGACAAATGCATGAACGATATGTTCATTATGATGCCATGAAGAGATGCTTATGCATGCTAGAGATAAAATGCAGGAGTGATTTGATTCGCACTGATCTTTGGAGTAAAAACGCGGGATAAACTCATTTTATTTAGAAAGTTTATAACTAGTCAAGATCTGAGTGACAATACAAACTTCCTAGCGGTTTCTAATTATATGGGCCATTAAGTCTATCATATGCTGACAATAGTTGAGAAGTCCGTGGATCTCCTCGGGGGCGGAGTAGGTATCCACCATTGCTTTGGCCTTGGCTAGCAATCGGGGAAGTTCTTGACTCCCGTTCAAGGTAAGAGCAAATCGGTTCATCCACATTGTTGCCTCTTGATCTGACGAGTCGATCACCCTCCCTCTAGCCTCCTTTTCTGCGTACACTCGGGCATACTCGTCCGCCACTTTGTGCTCGTGGGCAATGGCTAGATTTAATTCTTCTTGGTACTTGCTGATGATAGCTAACATGTTGGTCTCTGTCTCACATAACCGCTGAGACAAACTTCTTTTGGACCTCGAGCAAGCCTTCAACTCATCTTTCAAGATCAAACTGTCTACTCGTGATTGGTCCCTTTCCTCTCTTCGGAGTTTAAGCTTGTTGTTGCTACCCCACAAAGCCCCTCGGAATTTGTTCCGGCCGTGTTCTTCCCTACAAGCCCTCTTGGTTTCTCGTTCCAAGACTTTGGTGGTAGCAACATTTACATCTCTCAGTTCGGTATTCTCCTTTCGAATTTTCAGAGCTGCTGATTTGAACCTTTCTTTAACTGTTTGAGCTTGCTTGAGTTCCTTCCTAAGGGCCTGCACCTCTTCGTCTTCCTCCGGTGCCTCAACTTCCTCCCTTTTAGCGGTTCTCAAACTCGGGAGCCAATCCAAACCTTGCACGTGGGCTTTCAACCACTTACGGTAGCCACCGATGGGCCCATTGTTACTGCCCCTGAGTTCTTTGTCCTTCTTTTGCAATACCTCCCATGCCTTGCGGACCTTCTGAAGTGTCTCCATGTTGGTCTTATTGAAACCTCGTGAAATGACAAGCGCGAGCTCTTCCTCTAGTGGTGCCCCTCTTATAGGGTAGCCAAGTTTCCTTATAGCAATAACGGGATTGTAACTGATGCAACCCCTCGTCCCCATCAAGGGAACATTCGGAAACCCTTCGCACGAAATAAGAACTCCGATTCTTCCTTCCTTCCATCGAGGGAACCAGTTGATAGATGCTCCTTCTTTGCTTGCTAAGAGTTGGTCCTAATTTGCCCCTCCTTTCTCTGTGCATGAACGATGGCTTTCTAGCGGGCAAGCATGCCTCACCTCTTGGTGAAAAAGGTGTGAAACTAACCATACATAAAGAGTTGGAGTACAACAAACAATCCTTGTATTGCTCTTTTCACATCTTCGGTCGAAGGTGTCATATAGGTCGGCTAGCATAGCGACAACTGGGCTTTCCTTGTGGTTATGATAGGCGAGAAAAGTGTCGATCACTGCCAGGTCCACCAACCCATCCACATTCGGAAAGAGGACTCCTCCGAAAATCAACAGTGCGAGAATATCAATGAACGGGGCCCACTCGCCTTTACCTGCCAAGATTCTTGCTTTTGCCTCCAAATATTTTCTCGGTATTCCAACCACCCTATTTTTGACTTGCTTCTTGTGGTCTAATTCCTGCTCCGAGATTTGGACTATGAGGGATAGAACCCTGAGAAGAGGTAGGGTTTCCATCCCCCTAGAGGGCATCCCAGGATCTCTTCAAATTCTTCTACCATAGGTGATAGCTGGAAGTCCCCAAAGGTGAAGCACCTCATCGGTTGATCATAGTATTGGGCGAGGGAGGCAATGGCCTCTGTGGAGACTTCTACCATGGCTAAGTCCCAGATTTTACCATAAGCTTTACGAAAAGCTTGCCACTGGAGCTGACCCATCAACTGCCCTAACTCCTTTAGACTGGTGGTCCCTAGGCTCTTGACCTTGACTTGGTAGAACCTCTTTTTAAGTGAAGGCATTTGACTTGATCCCATGTTTTACTAAAGTGAACAAAAATCGGTGCAAATCAAAACTCCGACATCTATCATGGGTGGAATGGATGAATGCATGAAGAAATGCATATGACATAGATGCAATTTATGAATACGAGAGCCCGGGAAATTGTCTCCGTATTTAAGAAGGTGGCACGGACCCTCCGTTGGTTTGCCAAAGAAGGGGGATCAAAACAGAATCCGTGCGTGATGCATATGCGAAAGGCGCAACACGGGAATGTACAGTATGACAATATTCACAAAATATAAGCAAAAGGGTACGTGACACTTATGCATGGCAGTGTGAAAATGGCACGCAGCGTGTCCGTTTCCTGCCCCTATTCAAGGGACCTATATGGGAGAGAGCTAAAATGGTTTTTAGTGATAATCCCCAAGGTGGTCATATCTCTCTTGATGGTCTCTAGAGGTATCATCCTCTTCGAAGAACATATTGCAGCAGTAGGGACTACTAGCAACAATATGTTATCAAAGAGAAAAACTCTAGATGAGGGTTCACTGTAATCAAGCAAGTCAGAGACCTAGCATGATCACAGATTCACCTCCACTCCTTATGTTCCCACGAACCCGGGTATAGGGCCCTTTTTCAAATCACGGTGTGTGCAAATAGTGTTGGTGTTTGTGTGCATCAAATGAAAATATTTACCTCATGCATACATTTTAAAACACACTAAAAGCATAAAAGAGTTATATACACAAGAACATAAGGAAAATAAAGGGAAACCAATAAAGGAGGATGTCATGATAAAACATTGCACAAGATTAAATGGCCTAACTCTAAAAAAATAGTCCCCAATGGAGTCGCAACCTACCCTTCGGCAGGAGGGCGACGCGTGACTCGCGAGTGCGTCTTCCATGAAAGGAATACGCGCGGAGTTGCCACCAACGTTTATTTGAAGAAAACGTCGGAAAAACCGGAAAAGACGTGGTCTACGAATTTTAAGTGAAAGGTTCGGAAGTTGTATTTACGCACGGGGAAGGTATTAGCACCCCACGTGTCCGTCACAAGAGACGACAACCTTTAATCAAATGTGCAAATATTACTTCAATTTATGTTATTTTCCCTTTTTACTTTCTTATGTCTTTTTGTTCCTTTTTATATTTTTATCTTTTTGTGGTCGACAAGGGTGTTTCCCTTTGCTCCTACGTATTTCTCAATTGTGATGAGGAAATCAGACCTACGTAGTTCTTTTGTGAACAAAGCAAAATCCCAAAGAGAAACGTCCGATTGATTTTTTTGTTTTATTTTACTAAAAGATATTTTTTGATTATTATATTATTATTTTACCTCTTCTTGGTTTCCAACGTGGTTACGGCATGACCGAACGGTCGGATTTCATTTTAACAGAAATTAACGGATGTTACAATTCAAATGATCGGTGGAAATTTATTTTATTTTTGATTAGGGGAGAAAATGACTTAAGTAAATGACTAAAGCACGTCAAAAGGGGGTACGAAAAGTAAATGAAATGAAAATAAAAGCACGTGAAACAAATGAGGACCACTAAGGGTACATAGAATGAATTGAAAAGTTCGATTTCGGGAACTTACCGGTTGAAGAACGGTTGAAAATCTTCGCGAAATCACCCACGGAAACGTTACGGAAGCGTCTCGGCTTGGATTTTCTTCACGGAAACAATTTTTTTCACTAATTTCAAGTGATCTCGAAATACCAAGAGGGCTGAACATTTTTGTTCTTCCCTCCTTCCCCTATTTATAGGAAAAGGAAGGAGATGCTTGCCACCCAGCTCGCCCAGACGAGCTAGGTTGCTTCCTCCAGAAGCAAACGCCTTCTGGAGGAACATCCTGGAAGGCCCAAGGGGGCCTGGTAGCTATTTGAACCCCCATTTTTACTAAATACACCCCTGCCTTTTTTTGGTGATTCTTTTTCCGTAAAGTTACGGAAACTTACGAATTTCATAACGATACTTGTTTTCTTTTCGTAATGTTGCGGAACCTTACGGATTACGTAATCATCCCTTTTTTGCCTTCCGGAACGTTATGGAACATTCATTGAAATCCAAGCTCACAATATAAACTACCCTCATTCTTTAATTCATTTAATACAAGAGAACTTATTTCAAGGAATACCAAATGAGGACCCCTATGCACATTTGGCAACATTCATTGAAATCTGTAACACTGTAAAGATTGCAGGCATGCCAAATGAAGCCATTAGACTCAACCTATTTTCATTTTCCTTGGCAGGAGAAGCCAAGAGGTGGCTCCATTCATTTAAGGGTAACAGTCTGAAGACCTGGGAAGAAGTTGTTGAGAAATTTATGAAGAAATACTTCCCCAAGTCAAAGACTACGGAAGGGAAAGCTGCAATTTCATCATTTCATCAGTTCCCTGATGAGTCCCTAAGTGAAGCATTGAAGAGGTTTAGAGGTTTGTTAAGAAAGACCCCCACCCACGGACTCTCTGAGCCAACGCAGCTTAACATATTCATAGATGGGCTGAGGCCGCAATCTAAGCAGATGATAGATGCTTCTGCAGGGGGAAAAATAAAACTGAAAACCCCTGAAGAAGAAACGGAGTTGATTGAAAACATTTCTGCCAGTGATCACGCCATTCTACGTGATAGAGTGCATCAACCCACTAAGAAGAGTTTACTGGAGTTATCATCACAAGACGCTGTGTTGGCACAAAATATGTTGCTCTCTAGGCAACTTGAGATCTTGACAGAAACCCTGAGTAAGTTGCCAACTAACTTGTCTAATGGTCAACCTTTTCTGCCTTCTATTTTGCAGGTTACAGGTTGTACCATATGTGGTGGTACTCATGAATCCGGCCTTTGCATTCCTTTTGAAGAGTAAACGCAAGAGGTTAGCTACATTGGGAATCAGCAAAGGCAGGGATACAATCAAGGTGGATTCTTAGATTTCAAGTAGGGTCCTTACAACCAACAAGGACAGTGGAGATCACACCCTGGTAATCAATTAAACAAAGACCAGGGTGGACCTTCCAACACGCCACCTCAATAAGGGCCTAACATTTTTCAGAGGACAACCAAGTTGGAGGAGACTCTGACTCAATTCATGCAGGTGACCATGTCAAATCACAAAAGCACTGAGTTAGCATTGAAGAACCTTGAGATCCAGGTAGGCTAACTAGCCAAACAATTAGCTGAAAAGTCATCCAATAGTTTTGGGGCGAACACAGAAAAGAATCCCCAAGAGGAATGTAATGTTATGATGACAAGAAACAAGAAGCGTTTGGTAGTTGAGGATGAGGATAGGGTGGCTTTGGAGAAACAAATTGTTGTAAAGGATGGCACTGAGAAAAAGAGAGAGGATGTAACAGATGTGACAAGTCAGGAGAGTGAAAAACCAATAATGGCCAAGGAGAAAGAAATAAACAACCAAGAAAAAGAAATAGAGGTAGAAAAAGAAAAAGAAAATGAAGAAAAATAAAAAGTTGAAAAAATAAAGAAGGGAAAGAAAAGAGTAGAAGTGAGAAAACAAGAGAGAATAATAAAGAAAAAGCTTCAAATGAGGATACGGAAGTACCATATCCTATGGTACCTTCCAAGAAGGACAAGGACCGCCATCTGGCAAGATTCCTTGATATTTTCAGGAAACTGGAAATAACTATGCCTTTTGGGGAAGCTTTGCAACAAATTCCATTCTACTCAAAATTTCTGAAAGATATGTTGATGAGGATAAACAAATACATCCACCAGGAGAATATTGTGGTGGAAGGCAACTGTAGTGCTGTAATATAGAGAATTCTTCCACCAAAACATAAGGACCCTGGAAGTTTTACTATTCCCTGTTCAATTTGTGAAGTCACTGTGGGAAAGGCTCTCATTGATTTGGGAGCCAGTATCAACCTAATGCCGCTCTCCATGTGTAGAAGGTTGGGAGAGTTGGAATTCATGCCCACGAGAATGACTTTACAACTTGCTGACCGATCCATCACAAGACCTTACGGGGTAATTGAGGATGTTCTGATAAAAGTGAAACATATGGTCTTTCCAGCTGATTTTGTGGTCATGGATGTGGTGGAAGACCATGAGGTTCCAGTCATTTTGGGACATCCCTTCATGTCAGCTGCAAGCTGCATAATTGATATGGGAAGAAAGACACTGGAGATGGGTTTTAAAGATCAGAAGATCAATTTTGATCTTTTTGAAGAAAACAAGCCGGTGCCAGAGCATAATGTTTGCTTGTAGGTGATGGAGGTTGAAGAAGAAGTCCTGAAGGTGAGGACCAATATTTGATCGCCCATTGAGGTAAAAGCGTCAAGCTAATGACGTTAAAGAAGCGCTTCCTGGGAGGCAACCCAATTCTAATTTCTACTATTCTATTTTTTTTATGCATTTTATAATGTGGAACTTGCTTCATAATCATTACATTGGGGTATATCAGCTTGTTTTTGAATGATAGATATAAGGGTTTCAAACTTCTTGAGAAAAGGACTGAGATATAACTTAGAATTTTTTTTTTGAAAATCAGTCCTTTCGCGAAGCGCAAGCCTCACGTTAAGCGTATCTTTTGTCATGCGCTCAGAGGAGAGTCTCTAGCGCTTAGCACTCAACCCTTGCATCTCAGGCTGATTTGGTCTGCTAAGCTGGCCAAGGCTGAGCTAAGCCCATTTCAATTCGATCTGAATTGGGCTAAGCGATAGCATGCTCGCTAAGCTTATTCTATTTACTGGCTAAGCACAAGACATCGCTGCTAAGCCCATTTCCTTGCGGCCTAAATTGGGTTTCATTGAGCTAAGCACGAATCATGCCAGCTAAGCCAAATTCTTTGTGGCCATAGCAGCGCTAAGCGGTCCATCATTCGCTAAGCGCAATCCCCTCTGTATTCAAGATGCATCATATTTGCTAAGCCGGCCCAGAGTCAGGCTTAGCGAGAGTTGCAGGTTTTATGATCTGCAGAATTTGCTAAACGCTCCTTCTATGCACTAAGCCTAACTTTATGAAAAAAAATCAGATTTTGAATTTCAAACTTGGGCTAAGTGCGCAGTTCCGCTAAGGGAACCTCTTTGACAAACCAAACGTCTCTCTGGCTCGCTTAGCGTTGCAGTTCGCTAAGCGAGAGGGTCAAAATTTGCATAAGTATGTGTAACATCAGTTACACTCACCTTTGTTAAAATTCTTAGAGCATTGCTTGCATTCTTTCCCTCACCCAAATTCGTGCATTCTTGCATTCGTTCTTTCCGCATCTTCTACGCATCTTCAAAAATCAACAATCCAAGTTCCTCATTCCCTTTACTATTTTATTTTGGTGAACCTTAGGGTAGAAAACCATAGAATTTGGCTTTTAATTTTTAGGGTTTTAATGATATTAGATTAGTTAAAAATTAGGACATTGTGAATGATTGTGTTGTGTAGATAGTTTTGACTAGTTTGCATGTTTGATATGCCTTTTAGAGGCTAAAAAAAGAGAAGAAAACAAACTTCATTTTTTGCATTTCTTTGGATAACGCGATGAATTCGCTAAGCGGGTTCATCAAAATTGCTTAACATGAAGCAGAATTATGCAGCTTAGCGTGTTCTTCCCCAATCAATTATGCTGCGCTAAGCGGGTTCATCAAAATTGCTTGACCATTGCGCTAAGCCGATTATGAAGAAGCAGAATTATCTGCAATATCCGCTAAGCGGACCATGTCCCGCTAAGCCGCCAGTGTTTTTTTTTTCTCTCAGTCTTATTTTTCTGTTTTTCAATTTGAATAACTTGTAGTCTAACTAACCTTTTGGGTTCCTTTGTGTTACAGATGGCCTCTAGGAAGCATAAGAGCATTTAGGCAAGGCCAACTGCTCAATATGACACTAGACAGTTCCATTCGCTTGATGCTTGGAACCGTTATAGGAAGGAGCATTTTGCTAGAGAGAAAGGTAGAGATATACCACACAGAGTTTGATGACTTTAAGACAGAGTTGGAAAGGCGTAATCTTCACAAACGCCTTACCAACTTGGCTGATGGGACTATTGATGTTGCTTTGGTGAAAGAATTTTATGCTAATCTCTACAGCTCTAAAGATCCTTCACCAAAGCAAGCCAGAGTTAGAGGCCACTTGGTGAAGATAAACACTGACAGCCTCAACACATTTCTAGAGACTCCTGTAGTCCTAGAGGAGGGGGAGACATTACCCACCTACTATAGGTACTGCAAGTTACCATCAGACCACAGAGAGATTGAGGTTGCTCTTTACATTACCCACCTACCCAGGAAGGATATGACTACCTTGGCCTAGGTGTGGAGTGTTCTCTCTTACTCCAACCTGGCCCCTACATCTCATACATCATACCTTACTATTGACAAAGCCAGGTTGATCTTTGGCCTGGTCTCTCATATGGACATGAACATCGGTGCTCTCATCTCAGGAAAAATGACTTCCATTGCCTAGTCTAACTCTTGCAGACTTAGGTTTCCTGCTTTGATTACTGCCTTATGCCAAGCCCGAGGGGTTGTCTCTGACAGCCTAACATTTGAGCGCTTGAGCCCGGCCATTAACTTGGCCTACATCAGGAAGAACTGTTGGAACGTTGATGATCTAACAGTTGCTTTCCGGGGGGCTAGGAGGGCGAGGGCGAGGCCAGCTGATATTCCATCTACTTCTACAACTCCAACACCTACTCCGGCATCTACTTCTGCAGCTCTTTCAATCCCAACTTATGTTGACTCTCAGTGCTTTGAAGCCATGCTTCAAAGTATTCATCAAGGATAGATTCTTTTGTTGTAGAGTCTAAAGGTGGTAGCTCCTCTAGGATCCATCCTATCAGTGGAGCAGTTTTTAGAGAGGGTAGCCTGGTCTGGGGCCCAACCTTCTCTTGATAGGGAAGGTGAAGGTCCCACAGCCCAGGTACCCCAACAGGTACATGATGCTTCCTTCGAGACCACCATTCCAGAGCCATTCACTTTTCATCCTGAGGCAGGGGAAGAACAGGTGAGACCAGAGGAAATGATTATTAAACACACAAAATGGAAGTACTAAGTATTAATTACCTATCTTTAACAAAAAGTAATTACAACACTACAAAATAACCATAAATTGGAGGAGTTTGATACAATTTACATAGGTTTTATACACAAAAGTTAGTCATATTCATCGACTAACAACTCCCCCAAATTTGCAGTTTTGCTTGTCCTCAAGCAAATAAAGAACAACTCACTGGTCCCCAAGTGACAATAACATGCAATGATTATGTACAAAGGTTTATGGAACAAAAGTTACTAATTGCATGATAAGAGAATGAAGCAAAATGCCCTCATCACTTGTCTTTCACAAAGCATGCAATTATTCAAAGAGAAGAATAAAATGTAGCCTGTACAATTAGATGAAGTTAGGCATAAGATAGATATCAAGGAAAGTAGCTTAAACCACAGTCTCACGGCTACTGTTTCACTCAAGCACAAGTGTTTAAGCTATTCATCAATAACAACTAGCAAGAGGTCCAACCTTTGAACTTCATCTCAAACCATAAAGTCAGAAATGCATAAACAGAATCAGAAGGAATTTCACAGGCTTGTAGTGAGGCTTGGCTACAAAAAATCATTGGTTTTTCTAGGATTCAAAGGCTTAGAACAAATCCTAGACTTATCCAAGTAATCTTTTCAATACACTTAGCTTACTCACTAGCCTTTCACTTTAATTTGCTTTTGACCTTATTACAACAACACACATTTTCTTTGATTGCTCTTTTTTTTTTTAACTCACAACTTATTTGTTGTGTGTGCTAATACTTTACCTTTTACTTTACATCCCAATCAACTCCACTCCCCCAAATTTGGGGTAAATTTGCCTTGAACCATATGCTCTCCTAGAATCTAAGCAAGGTATCTAGAGATATTCATTCAAGTTTAGGGTTCAATTTTGAAAATGTAATTTAGCTCACAAAGGGTGCAAAGGATACAATTATCATTCAAGGTAAGATTTTTGGTCAATTGGCTTGTATATACACAATCATGGCCTTCATCATGTCCTCATTCATACATTTCATTCTAAAATTTAGAGATTGATGCAAAGACTATTACTCAAAGCTAGTTGTTCACTCACAGTTTAAGATCACACTCTCACCGTTTATGGTTCAAGATTTTCTTTCTCAATCAAGCTGTCTAACATACATACTTGCTTAAACTCATGAAAAGAAACACAAACTCCATCACTATCATGCATTCAATCCAAAATCAATTCATAACACCAATTTTCACAAAAAGATAAAAGTTTTTCACTGCAATATCATCAAAGTCAAGTCAAACTATTTGATATGCTTCAAAACAAGCAAAGTAGCTAATCACAGAAAGTATAAGTATATAATTATAAACAGAAACCAAAATTACTCAAAACAATGTACTGAAATTAGTATAGTTATAATCAGAGAGATCAACAGAGTTCGAGCATCCTCCTCATCTATTAGATGGAAAAAACTGGGGAATCAGAGGGAGCAACAACTTCTTTGGATGTGGAATCAAAAAGATCAGCAGCTCCTCCTGTAAATCACGAAGATTTTGATGATATCAAGAAGAATTTGCTTGAGAAAGAGGGAGATGTAAATCATGCAAGCTTTGATGGTGTCGAGAAGAAATCACATGTTTGTCATCATCAAAAAGGGGGAGAATGTGAATGTATGTATACATGATTTTGATGATGCCAAAGAAAAATCAAACAAGGTTGCTTCAAATGATAAGCATTTGCTTCAAGAATAATTCAAGAGTGCTTCAACAAACAAAGCCTTGTTTCAAGATTCACTAAAGACCAAGCCTTGCCTTAAAACAAAGTGCTTTCAAGACATGCAAGGCTCTGGTAATCAATTACCAGGAAGTGTAATCGATTACCAGAAGACAGGGTTGAGAAATAGCTGTTGAAAAAGGTTTTGAATTTGAATTTTCAACATGTAATCGATTACCATATGTCTGTAATCGATTACCAGCAACGAAACTTTGGAAATTCAAATTCAAAAGTCATAACCCTTCAAATTATAACTGTGTAATCGATTACACAAACATTGTAATCGATTACCAGTGGAAAGTTTTCAGAAAATCTGCCAACAGTCACATCTTTTCATTAGATTTGTGAATGGTCATCAAAGGCCTATAAATAGGTGACTTGGGCACGAATTTTAGACAGAGAGTATTTTTGGTCCAAAATGTCTTATCCTCTCAAAAGACAATGAGAGAGATTCCAAAAGAACTTCATTGTCAAATGCTCTCTCAAAAGAAATCCTTGGCCAAACACTTGCAAAATCTATAAGGATTCCTACATGATCTTTATTGTAATATTCTTCTCTTGAAGAGAGAATTCTTCTTTCATTCTTCTTATTCAATGAGATTGGTTAAGAGACTGTGAGTCTCTTGTTGTAAAGGATTCCTGAACACAAGGGATGGGTTGTCCCTGTGTGGTTCAGACTTTGTAATGGATTTTACAAAGATAGTGGAAATCTCAAGTGGGTTGCTTGAGTACTGGATGTAGGCACAGGAAGTGGCCGAACCAGTATAAAATTGTGTTTGCATTCTCTCTTCCCTTATCTCATTTATGTTATTGCAATCAATTTTGTCTTGCATGTTTATAGAACATTATTAAATTGATTGTTGTTGCTTCTTCTGCATTCTAAGCCTATCCCTCTTACGATTATTGAGGCCACAAGGTCCAACAAATGGTATCAGAGCAGGATTCTTGTATAAAGTTTAAAAACTTCAAGAATAGATATGGCATCATCCAAATTTCCATTTTCTGAGGGAAATTCTATCAATAGGCTCTTATGTTCAATGATGAGGGTTATCATTATTGGAAAACCCGAATGCAGATCTTTATAGAAGCCATAGATCTAAAGATATGGGAAGCCATTGAATTTGATTCCTTTATTCCTACAATGGTAGAGAGAAATGCAACTATATAAAAAAAAAACTAGAGAAGAAAGAAGATGATGATGAAAGAAGAAAGAAGAAGATTCCTCTTTAGCCCCAAAATGCTAAGTGCGATCAACTTGGGCACATGAGATTCAATTGTCCTGTGTTTAAAAGAAGAATGGAAAAATCCGACAAGATGAATTTCAAAGAGAAGAAAGAAAAGAAAGGATATATCACTTGGAAAGATAATGTCATAAATTATTCAAGTGATTCAAAGAAGAAAATCATAAGTCTGAGTATCATGATGAAAGACTATGAAAATGTAGAAGAGCAAAGTCGTTACATTGATAGCAATTTCTCCAAACACATGGCATGCATCAAAGTTTATTCATATTTCTCCCCAAGATAAATGAATATGTGATTTATGGAGACAACAAACGAAGGCCACATTTCTCCCCAAGAAAAGTGAATATGCGATTTATGGAGACAACAAACAAAGGCCACTTGATCAACAACCCCAACAAGTAATATCAAATGATACCAACAGGTCACTTGTCTTTGATTGATTACTTTTGATGTTTGTTTTCTACTTGAGTTTAGACTGTCCTTGATGATTGTGATTGAATTTGATTGACTGTGTTTGATGATTGATTGATTGTATTTTTTATTGTGTGTTTGATTGTCTTTGATGTTTGTTCCTGATTGAGTTTTTGATTGTTTTTAAAGAATCTATTAAACTTTTCAAATTAGTTTCATGTTTTAAGAAAACTATTTGAAATTTAGAAAAGGAAATTTTGAAATTGAAATTTGAAATTGAAAATTGAAATTTGAAAAGTTAAATTTGAAAATTGAAAATTAAAATTTGAAATTTGAAATTAAAATTTGGAAGTTGGAAGTTGGAAGTAGTTATTGGAAGTTGAAAGTTAAAAATGGAAGTTGAAAGTTGGAAGTGGAAGTTACTGGCAGTTGGAAGTTGGAAATGAAAGTTATTGGAAGTTGAAAGTTGAAAATGAAGGTTGGAAGTTGGAAGGGGAAGTTACTAAAAGTTGAAATTAGAAGTTGGAATTTAAAATTTAAAATTTAAAATTTAAAATTTAAATTTTAAAAATTTGAAATTTGAAATTTGAATTTTGAATTTTTTTTAATAATAGAAATTATTGTGTATAGTTAGTTGATTGTTAATTTAATTAATTTGATTTGAAATATTTGATGATTGATTGTGTTTGATTGTGTTTGATTGATGTGTTATTGTACTTGTTTTTGCTTGATTAATATTGAATGATTGTTTTAATGCCTTTTGGTATCACTTATTCTCATACATTGCAACAAGTGGTAACATCTTTCTCCTTTCTATTCATGATTTGTTTTTGATGTTGACAAAGGGGGAGAGAAAGATAAAAGATAAAATAGTAAGAAAAATTATCTATTGTTTTATGAGACAACTTTTTATATATGAAAAATATGAAATCTTCAATTGTCTCATATAAGCAATCATTGTAAAACCAAGGGGGAGTAAACTATATGCAAATAGATATTTTCTTTGTTGTTGCTCCTAACCTACAGGTGGTTGTCATCATCAAAAAGGGGGAGAATGTAAATCACGAAGATTTTGATGATATCAAGAAGAATTTGCTTGAGAAAGAGGGAGATGTAAATCATGCAAGCTTTGATGGTGTCGAGAAGAAATCACATGTTTGTCATCATCAAAAAGGGGGAGAATGTGAATGTATGTATACATGATTTTGATGATGCCAAAGAAAAATCAAACAAGGTTGCTTCAAATGATAAGCATTTGCTTCAAGAATAATTCAAGAGTGCTTCAACAAACAAAGCCTTGTTTCAAGATTCACTAAAGACCAAGCCTTGCCTTAAAACAAAGTGCTTTCAAGACATGCAAGGCTCTGGTAATCAATTACCAGGAAGTGTAATCGATTACCAGAAGACAGGGTTGAGAAATAGCTGTTGAAAAAGGTTTTGAATTTGAATTTTCAACATGTAATCGATTACCATATGTCTGTAATCGATTACCAGCAACGAAACTTTGGAAATTCAAATTCAAAAGTCATAACCCTTCAAATTATAACTGTGTAATCGATTACACAAACATTGTAATCGATTACCAGTGGAAAGTTTTCAGAAAATCTGCCAACAGTCACATCTTTTCATTAGATTTGTGAATGGTCATCAAAGGCCTATAAATAGGTGACTTGGGCACGAATTTTAGACAGAGAGTATTTTTGGTCCAAAATGTCTTATCCTCTCAAAAGACAATGAGAGAGATTCCAAAAGAACTTCATTGTCAAATGCTCTCTCAAAAGAAATCCTTGGCCAAACACTTGCAAAATCTATAAGGATTCCTACATGATCTTTATTGTAATATTCTTCTCTTGAAGAGAGAATTCTTCTTTCATTCTTCTTATTCAATGAGATTGGTTAAGAGACTGTGAGTCTCTTGTTGTAAAGGATTCCTGAACACAAGGGATGGGTTGTCCCTGTGTGGTTCAGACTTTGTAATGGATTTTACAAAGATAGTGGAAATCTCAAGTGGGTTGCTTGAGTACTGGATGTAGGCACAGGAAGTGGCCGAACCAGTATAAAATTGTGTTTGCATTCTCTCTTCCCTTATCTCATTTATGTTATTGCAATCAATTTTGTCTTGCATGTTTATAGAACATTATTAAATTGATTGTTGTTGCTTCTTCTGCATTCTAAGCCTATCCCTCTTACGATTATTGAGGCCACAAGGTCCAACACCTCCAACTGGGGAATCAGGGGGATCAACTGCTTCTCCAGTTGGTGAATTAGGGGGAGCAACAGTTTCTCCAGATGGGAAATCGGAGATGATAATCAGAGGTGGAGACGGGGGAACTACTTCAAGCATAGGAGAAGAAGGTGGATTCACCACTGGAGATTGTGGATCAGTTGGCTATGGTTCAACCCGTGCAAGTGTGGGCTCAAGAACCTCTAGTGAAAGATTGTTCAATTAAAAAACTACTTAATCTATCATACCATGACCTTAGTGCTAGCTTCAAACCATGTAGGGCCTTTTTCAATTTGTAGACATAGCTAGGATGTTCATAATCCAAAAAACCTGGTGGTTGGTCTACATACACTTCTTCTTCAATGCGCCCATTGAGGAAGACACTTTTTACATCCATATGAAAAAGTTTGAAATTCATAATACATGCAAATGCAAGTAGCAATCTTATAGCTTCTAACCTTACAACTGGAGCGTAGGTTTCATCATAGTCGATTCCTTCTTCTTGATTCTATCCTTTTGCAACCAATCTTGCTTTATTCCTTAGTAGGATGCCGGATTCATCAAGTTTGTTTCGAAACACCCATTTGGTTCCAATTTACTTGTGAGAGGTTGGTTTAGGAACTAAATCCCATACATCATTTCTCTTAGACTGATTAAGCTTTTCATGCATTGCCATTACCCAGTGTTCATCACATAAAGCTTCATCAATGTTTCTTGGTTCAACCTGAGAAACAAAATCCATGTGGTTACACAGAATTTAGAAAGTCTAGAGCACGTAGAAACACCGTTTGAGATTTCTCCAATTATGTTATCTAAGAAGAGATCTTTTTAAGTTCTCCATTCTCTAGGAAATTCTTTAGGCATTATCGTAGAGATCTCTTTGATTTGCTCATGTTCTTCAACCTTGATGTCATCTTCAAGAGCAGAATCCTTTTCCTGAAAACCTACATCTTCTTCTAAAGAATTTTCTTGAACAATAGAGTTAGTGTCATCACTAACCACATGTACAAATTCTTCTATAGTTAAAGTTCTTTTATTAAATACTCTATATACCTTACTATGCAATTAATAACCAAGAAAGATAGCCTCATTGGCCTTTGCATCAAATTTTCCAAGAGAGACTTTACTGTTGTTTAAAATGAAACACTTACAACCAAAAACTCGTCGGTGTGAAATGTTCGGTTTTCTTCCTTTGTACAGTTCATAAGGAGTTTTTTTCAAAATAGGTCTAATAATTACTCTGTTCAAGGTGTGACAATTAGTATGATGCAATCCTACCCCACAAAGGCATTGGATAGAGAACACTCCAAGTAGATTAGGCCAGAGATCCAAGGGAAGGCCCTAGGATTCTCATGAGCCTTAGGGTAGATTTTGGGCCCATGGGCTAAGTATGAGCCCGCTTATCTTTGTAAATATTAGAATAGGTTTTTCCTTCTTTTGGGCCTTGTATTTTGTCCATTCTAGTAGCATAGGGTTTTGGCCTTGTATTTCAGGGCATTTTGAGTAGTCTTTGTAGTAGGAACTTTTTTTGTATTTTCATGTATTTTTTGAATGGGGTGAGCTTAGCTATTATAGGGGGTGTGTAGCTAAGATCTAGCTTCTTATCTCAAGGAGGTGAGCTTAGCTATTAGAGACGTGTGTGTAGCTAAGCTCTAACTTCTTTAGGAATCTTCTCAAGGAAGCTTCTCAAGGAAGCTTCTCAAGGAGGTGAGCTTAGTTATTAGAGGGGTGTGTGTAGCTAAGTTCTAGCTTCTCAAGGAAGTTTTCTCAAAGAAGCTTCTCAAGGAAGTTTTCTCAAGAAAGCTTCTCAAGGAACTTACCTAGTCTATAAATAGAAGCATGTGTAACACTTGTTGTAACTTTGATGAATGAAAGTCTTATGAGACACACTTCAAAGTTCCACTTCTCTCCCTCTTTTATTCCTTCAATTTCGTGCTCCCCCCTTCTCTCTTTCTTTTCCTCCATTAAAGCATCCTCTTCAAGCTTCTTATCCAAGGGATATTCTTGGTGGTGAAGCTCCTTCTTCCATGGCTTATTCCCTAGTGGATGGTGCCTCCCCTCTCCTCTTCTCCTTTGCCTTCTGCTGCATCTCCATGGTGGAAAATTACCATTGAAGGACCTCATTGAAGCTCAAAGATCCAGCCTCCATAGAAGCTCCATAAGCAAGCTTCCATCAAGTGGTAATCAGAGCACAAGAGCTTCAAGTAGGTGCTCCTTAAACCTCCATTAATTTTCAGCTTTACCTTCTCCTCCATTGTTGTTTCTTCATTTTTCTCCATGTACCTCCTCACATGTCTTGTGCTAAATGTTGTTAACATGATTCTTTAGAATTTCCACCGATTAAACTAGCTATAAAAGCTAGATTTGATTTTCTATGGTTCAAATTTCTTGTTCTTGTTCTTCAACCATGAATTGTGTTGAGTTTAGGTTCCTTTGAGTTTTGTCTTGCTATTTTTTTGTGGCTGAAACCTAAACCATAAAATTCTTATAAAAACATTAAAGTAGAAGAAAACCTCAAAAATATAGAGTGACTTGTTCACCTATTGTAGTTTTGTCGTAGAAGTCATGTCTAGTCATGAAACTTGTCACATAAGATTTCTTATGTTGTGTTGAATTTTATTTTTCTTGTTTCTTTGTCTAACTCATTTGTTCATGAGTGTATGAAATTATTTTAGCCTATTATTTTATTTGAGTCAAATCTTGCATGTTAATTAGTCCTTAACATGTTCATGCAAAATTCTTAGAGAGTCTTTGATTGTGAACCTTTTCTTGAACTTTTTGGTTTCCTTATGATTGTGTCTATTGTGAATTTGAGTTTTGGTGATTGAATTGCTGGCTGAAATTTTGATCCTAAGTGAATAATGAACTCCTGTAACTATGGTAAACAAGCCTAGTGAGTTCAAAATACATAGGAAGGTTGAAAGTAAGCCCAAGGCAATCAATATTCCATGCTAAAAAAAAAAGTGAAATCGCTGGTGCTGGCAGCTTGGACATACGAACTTGTAAAAATTACTAAGAATTGGTCACTGCTAATTTTGAGCTTAAATTTTTACTGAATTTTCTAGAAGTCTGGAAAAAAGTAAGAAAAAAAGAACCAAGTGATTTGAAAAAAAAGGAAAAATACGAAAAATCACACAAGTTGACAGAAAAATCAGTATCCAGAAAAAAAAGTGAAAGGGAAGTGTGCTTGTTGTTTTGGCTCAAAATTTATTCTTTAATTGGTGCCTATTTTATACCAATCTTAGTTCCAAAATTTCAATTGAAAATTAGTGTGAAAACAAGTGCCAAAGCTAGAGGTTTGTTGATTCTTTTTTTTTATAGTTTTTTTGACTCTACTCTAGAGCCATTCTGAGTTTCTCTTTGAGTCCTAGCTTGCTTCTATGTCCTTTTCATTGCTTTAATTGTTGAATAATCCTTGAAAAATTGTCTTGTTAAAACTCCATTGGTTTAGCTTCATTTCATTTTTTTTTTGTCTTTGGTTATTTCTTGTCTCTTTGTTTCCTTGTTTGTGAGTTGCCATATAGGGAATTGGAAAGGAGGATTGATGCCATCCCTTGAAGAATTTGAGTCAAGAAGCAAGGGGCCAACCACCTTAAGAGCTATTGGACTAAGAAGCACTCCAAATTGAGTGAATCACCAAAGAGAGAACAACCACCAAAATTGAGGACCTTTTTGTAATTTTGTAATTGACAATTTACTTACTTTCATTGCTTTTAAATTTTGTAACAAAAAGACCTTTCATTGGAAGTAAGTTGGGAGCCTCCAATAGGTCACCCTACTTCCATTTGTGTGTAATAATTTTAGGCAATTTTTGCTTAGGATAGTGAGTGTTTTGTTGGGAACCTTAAATGTGGTCATCCAAACACTCTTAGGATTCACCTAGTTTACATTTCTTGCTTACTTTCATAGCTTATTTCCTTTACCTTCCATTATCAAACCGCCTAGATAGCTTTCCTTTTACCAATTAGTTTTTACCTTATCTTTCACACCTCTTTTAGTGTTTATTTTAGCTAGTTTCAACCATAGCTTCTTTTACCTTTTGTTTTCAAACCCCCAACAAGAAAGAACCACAACTTAGGAACCAACATGAGTCTACATTCTTCATCTAGTGTTAATGGTGAGGGTTCTACTCCTAAGGACCCCTTGTATAAGATATTAGATGAATTTAGATCCCTTAAGTTTTGGAAAGAAAAGCAAGAGAGAAAAGAAAAAGAAAAAAAAAAGAGTGGAAGAAATAAGTCAAGATGAAAAAGAGAAAATAAGGGAAGAAGAAAGAAGGAAAATACTAAAAGAGTTAAGAAAAGAAAAACATGCCTCCTATAGTAGTCATAACTCTTGCAAGAGCCTAAGTGAAGAACTTCGTGACTATTATGAAGGAAGGCATAGGGCACATCTTAGACCTCACTCCCATTGGAGAGAAAAGGAAAGAAAGCCTCAAGAGGCTAACATTAACCTCCCATACTTCCATGGGAAGGACAATGTAGAGGCTAACTTAGATTGGGAAATAAGGGTAGAGCAACAACTTAAAAGGAAGTCTACTTCAAAATCTTATGGCTCTCACTCTTATCTAAAGAAAGACCAAGGTAAAGGCATCTTAGGGGTGACACCTTCTAAGCCCAAAGATGATAAGGGGAAGACAATAGAAAAGCAACCCCTCAAGGCTAGTATACAAGAGAAGACTAGCTCCATAAAGTGCTTTAAATGTCTTGGAAGAGGGCACATTACTTCTCAATGCCCCACCAAGAAAACCATGATTATGAGGGGCCAAGACATTTATAGTAGCCAAGATGAGGCTACTCCTTCACCTTCCTCTAGTGAAAGTGAAGAAGCAAAAGAGGAAGAATCTAGTGAAAAATCTACCCCCAAGAAGAAGGACAACCTTTAGTGGTTAAAGAGAAGTGTAAGGGGGTAAGTGTCTCCTCCAAGAGGTTAGCTAAGAAGGACACTCATTTTACAATAAAGACAAACATTAAAGAAACTCCCCCTCTTAGACAACCTCCACATTTTCTTTTTTGTAAAAAGGCACTTGCTAGCATTGCCACACCTCTTAGGCTTAAGTTTATTCCTCAAGTAAAGGAGTCGTTGGATAAGGGTTTGGTTCACAAGAGCTTAAATCCGTGTGCTTTGTTGGTGCCCAAAATAGGTATTATTAGGCACCAAATCCCTAAAGTAGGTGGTATGATGAATGTTTTGAGTGGTACAACCCTCTTTTGTAAAATCACTCGTGCACCCAACATCTTCATGATTTGTGTACATAGGGACTCATTAGGTAGGTTTGTTCTTATTTTTAGATTCAATACAAACTTAGGTACTCATATGGGACACCTTAGGTTTGCCATACTTTTTGGTAGGAATAATCAACATGAAAATACAGAAAAAGGTATGTTTTATTGCATTACTTTTCTTAATTTTTCATATAGTGATCAAGGGGTTCCCATGAACCCTAAGAGAATAAAGGTCATTCCTGAGTGGCCCACTCCACCAAGTATAAGAAAAATTTGGGGCTTCCATGACTTAACAAACTTTTACAAAAGGTTTATCCCATATTTTTCTATACTTGTAGCACCACTCATTAAGTTGGTGAGGAACCATGTTCCTTCAATGTAAGATGCCCAGGAAATGGGTTTTTAGACCTTACCTTACTTCAACATACCAAACACCACTAATACATATGATTTTGTTCTTTTTATAGGTGTCGAGGGAAGGAACCCAGAGTATCAAGAACCTCGGGATTTGAGGTCAAATCCTTTCCAAGGTGGAGGCAATGATGCAATCATACCCTGTGGGCATTGGATAGAGAAGACTCCATGTAGATTAGGCCAGAGATCCAAGGTAAGGCCCTAGGATTCTCATGATCCTTAGGGTAGATTTTGGGCCCATGGGCTAAGTATGAGCCCGCTTATCTTTGAAAATATTAGAATAGGTTTTTCCTTCTTTTGGGCCTTGTATTTTGGCCATTCTAGTAGTATAGGGTTTTAGCCTTGTATTTTAGGGCATTTTGAGTATTCTTTGTAGTAGGGACTTTTTTTGTATTTTCATGTATTTTTGGAATGGGGGTGAGCTTAGGTATTATAGGGGGTGGGTAGCTAAGCTCTAGCTTCTCATCTCAAGGAGGTGAGCTTAGCTATTAGAGATGTGTGTGTAGCCAAGCTCTAGCTTCTTTAGGAATCTTCTCGAGGAAGCTTCTCAAGGAAGTGAACTTAGTTATTAGAGGGGTGTGTTTAGCTAAGCTCTAGCTTCTCAAGGAAGTTTTCTCAAAGAAGCTTCTCAAGGAAGTTTTCTCATGACAGCTTCTCAAGGAAGCTACCTAGTCTATAAATAGAAGCATGTGTAACACGTGTTGTAACTTTGATGAATGAAAGTCTTATGAGACACACTTCAAAGTTCCACTTCTCTCCCTCTTTTATTCCTTCAATTTCGTGTTTTCCCCTTCTCTCTTTCTTTTCCTCCATTAAAGCATCCTCTTCAAGCTTCTTATCCAAGGCACATTCTTGTTGGTGAAGCTCCTTCTTCCATGGCTTATTCCCTAGTGGATGGTGCCTCCCCTCTTCTCTTCTCCTTTGCCTTCTGCTGCATCTACATGGTGGAAAATCACCATTGAAGGACCTCATTGAAGCTCAAAGATCTAGCCTCCATAGAAGCTCCACAAGCAAGCTTCCATCATAGTATGTACAGCATCTACCAAAAAGTACTTAGGTAACCTTGTTTCATTTAGAAGGGTTCTTGCACCTTCTTCAAGGGATCTATTTTTCCTCTCCACAACACCATCTTGTTGAGGTGTTCTTGGGGCAGAAAAATTGTGGTGAATTCCATTTTATTCACAAAAATTTTCAAATGACTCATTTTGAAATTCACCTCTGTGATTACTTCTAATTGGAACGATGTTAAGACCTTTTTCATTTTGAACCACCTTGGCAAGTTTGCTAAAAGCATCAAAAGCTTCATTTTTGGTTTTAAAAAACAAGGTCCAAGTGAACCTTGAGTAATCATCCACTATTACTAAGCCATAGTAATTTCCACCTAAACTCATATTTTTAAGTAGAAACAACATTTTTGCTTTGAAAGGAGTTTTTAACTTGCTTCCCTTTTTGACAAGCTTCACACAATTTTTTTTCTAAAACTTGAGTTTTGGAAGACCAATTACTAAGTCATTCCTAACTAGATGATTTAAATGATGCATGTTAATGTGTGCAGTCCTACGATGCCAAAATCAAGAATCATCTATTTTAATCACCAAGCAACTTAGCTCATGAAAAGATGCATGCTCAATATTCAACATATAGATATTACCTATTATCTTACCGATGTGGACACCTTTATCGGATATGGCTTCACTTATAAGACAACAATTTTTGTTGAATTCAATCTTGAAGACTTTATCACAAGGTTGACTAATGCTTAGGAGGTTATGCTTTAGTCCATCCACATATAACACATTCTTTATCTGAGTTTCGTGTCGATTCCCTATATTTCCTTCTCCCATTATTTTTCCTATTATTGTCACCAAATGTGACGTATCCTCCATCTTTTGGCATAAAGTCAGAGAGTTTGGACTTGTCACCCATCATGTGCCTAGAGCAGCAGCCACTATCCAAGTACCATAGTGAATCTCTTGCTTTTTAGGCACACCTACAAGACAAAATCAATTAGAGAGAGGTTGTACCCAATTTAAGTTGGGTCCAATGGGATTAATCTTCACAAATAAATATTTTAGAATCCACATGCATTTTCCTCTCGGAATGTCAAACATTCTAACATAGCAATTATATGATGTATGACCCTTTTTCATGCAATAATGACATGTTTTTGCATTTCTCTTAGAATACACCATGTTCCTCTTTTTTGAGACCTTGGTTAAGTTCACCCCTTCTAAGGATACAAACTGAGTTTTTTTTTTGGAAAAGGAGGTTTGCTTGTTATACCCCAAGCTGGTCTTGTCTGTAGTATGCTTTTGCACACCGAGCAAGTGATTAAGATCACTCTTTCCTTTTAATTTCCAAACAGATCTTTAAGGTAGGAAAGCTCTGTTTGTAATTTCATAAATTCAGCATGGTGATCATTTTTGAAATTTTCAAACTTGGTTTGGAAAAAATTGTAATCATCCATGTTAAAGGAAGTAGAGGTATCATCACAAGCAGTGGCTTTACATCTTGAAACAAGCTTTTCATTTTCTTGCTTCAGTTTGTTTAGCTCATCTTGTGTTGAAGCCAATTTAGTGATATGCATTTTCAATTCACTTTTAAGCTTTTTTTAAAACACAAGCCTTTGAGCTTCCTCATGCATCTCAATAAAAGCTTCTAAAAGTTCTTCGAAATTAGGATTTACCTCAGTTTCTTCACTTATTGACGGATCATTCATGGATTTTTCCATTAAGCACACGTTAGCAATTTGTTCATCGCTTGAAGAGTTGGAAGTTGTCGATGCACTATCTTTTCACCAACATGTTTTCTAAGGTAGATAGGACACTCAGATTTAATGTGGCCTTGCTTACCACATTCAAAGCATGTATAGATGTTGTTGTCAACCTTCTTGGAGGATTTGGAGAATTTTCTGTCGTTGGATTTCCTGAGAAATTTTCAAAATTTCCTTACCATTAAATTGAAGTTCTCTGCATCTTCCTCATTGCTGGAATTATCTTGATATTCTTCCCTTGAGGAGTTGACTTTCAATGCAATCCCTTTCCTTTCCTTTTCTGTTTCTTCTGCATAAGATTGTTGAGTCAGTTCATGTTCATAAGCTAGCAATTTACTGAAGAGAGCTTTCATCATCATTGTAGCTAGATTATTGGATTCCTTCATTGTTGTAATCTTTGGTTCCCAAGTTCTTGTGAGACAATTTAAGATCTTGATGCTCATCTCTTCATCTTCAAACATTTTTCCTAGACCAAGGAAATGGTTCACAATGTGAGCGAATCTTGTTTGAAGTTCTGAAATAGTTTCCCCATTCTTCATTCGAAATGCTTCATATTCGGATACAAGAGAATGTTTTCTTGGTCTTCTCCAATCTTGTTTGAAAGTAATTTTTTTTAGCCCATCTTCTTAGAAAAACTGTGATCTTGAGTGACTTTCAAGACTTAGCTCTGATACCAATTGAAAAAAGATGATGGAACTCAATAAACCAAGAGAGGCGGTGAATTGGTTTTCAAAACAAAATGTACTTTTAAAAACAAAGTTACAAAAAAACTTTTGTATGGATCGTAGCACAAAACATATATGAATCGAACATAATCAATACTCAATCAATCCTTCCTTAAACATGATCCTTCATTAACATCCTTTCTTTCATAATCATAAATCTCGAATATATATGAAAAACTTGATTAATACGAATGACTTGATTAATACGAGAATGAGAGAAAAAGATCAAAAAAAGAGAAGAAAGACACACTCTTTTATACTGGTTCACTCTCTATTTCTAGAGAAGCTAATCCATTTATCTAATCCACAACCTGAATTAGATTTCCAATATGCATTAAGAATCCTTACAAGCAATTAATATGGCTCCATGTAGACTTTTAGGCCTTGGATCTTCTTCATCAATGGAGTCCTTTGCTTCTTGAAGATCAATGGCAGTGGAATAGAGAAGGAGGAAAGGTGATTGGAGACGTCACTTCAAGGAGAAGATGAGTCAAGAACAAGCTCACTACCATAGGAAGTCATGGATAAGAGCTTGAAGGCAGGAGGAGATGAGTGGGGGGAGAGAGAGAGGGGGGAACAAAATTTAGAGGGAAAGAAGAGGGAGAATGAGATATGAACTTTGAAGTCTAATTTCTATTCAAATTCCACTTGAATTTGAATTTGAATTTGTGGAGCCAAATTTGGAGCCAAAATTTCACTAATTATGATTAGTGAATTTAAGCTATGGTTCAGCCCACTAATCCAAGATTCTCTACTAAGTGTGCTTAGGTGTCATGAGGCATGTAAAACATGAAGGGCATGCACAAAGTGTGACTATATGATGTGGCAATGGGGTGTAACAAGCAAGTGCTCACCTCCCCCTTAGGCTTCTCCCAATTTAATTAAATTTCTCTCCTAGTACACACATCAAATAGTGTACTTAATGCATGTGAAATTACAAAACTACCCCTAATACAACAACTAGTTTAAGTGCCCTAAAATACAAGGGCTGAAAAATCCTACATCACTAGGGTATCCTAAACTTGTGGGGTACCCTCCCTACACTGTGGAGCCCTAAATACAAGGCCCAAACAATAATGAAACCCTAATCTAATATGTACAAAGATAAGTTGGCTCATACTTAGCCCATAAGCTCAAAATCTACCCTAAGGCTCATGAGAACCTTAAGGCCTTCTCCTGCATCCTTGGGCCAATCTTCCTGGAGTCTCCTAACCATGGCTCTGGTGATGGGTTCCCTCCTTGGGAGGATTGCATCAGCAATCACAGCCAATCTACAATTCTTGCCCCAGAAAAAGAGACTAAGGCGCCCAACACTAGGGTCCTTTATGAATATAAGCTTAAGAGAACCATACTGTTAGCCAAAACTAGAAAACCCTATTCCAGCATGCTTTAAGCGATTCATGCATAAACAAAAACACCGTGTAAAAACCATACACAAGAAAAACCAAGTAGGAGAGATACAACCTGACCAATCTTTCCACAAAAACCTTGCTGGATTTAGAAGGTGATCTTTAACTCAAAAGACGCAACTCACTTCCAAGAAAAGATCTTCAAAACCAAACGATTAAGAAGTTGTGAATTACCATATACCTCTTTTCTTCTCTTCTCTTATTCACCAATGACAGCACAAAAATCTTGCTCATTCTAAGGCTAAGATGTTATTTTTGAGATGTATTGAGCATCCTCTATTGATATCTTGATGTGTAGATGTGAACACAAACTAGCTATTTATAGAGAAAACAGTTATAACCATCTATAATCGATTAAATCTATAAGTTAATTGATTATTTCAATGAAGTAATCGATTAGATTATCTAAGTAATCGATTAAAGTGTTCATCCAACATCTGGAAAACAACTCAGGAACAATGTAATCGATTAGATGCTCTAGGTAATCGATTAAAGTGTTCTTGTTCACCTCTGAGCAACTAACCGAGAGAGAAGTAATTGATTAATCCACTTGATAATCGATTAAAGTAGAGACTCCTAAATAAATTAGTCATTGTCTCAAACAATAGAGTATGAGATAGCTGTAATCGATTAAACTGATACGAGACTTAACTCTTTGAGCTTCAAACACTTGTTGTAATCGATTACGGTGAGGTTGTAATCGATTAAAATAGAGAGTTTTTTCCTTTGAAGAAACTTTTCTAACTTAGAAACTTTTCTTCACACTAACCATGATGATGCATGATGCAAAACAGATATCAAATGTACTAAGATGCAACAACAACCAAGATAACAACCAATACAAATGCCACTCAAAGGAGTTAGGCATTTAAAAGCCAAAACATCTTCAAAACTTCTTCAAGCTTTTCCTTGAGCTTCAAGATTTAGCCTTAGGTTGTTCACCATGTTGCTCATGTTGTTCCCCATATCTCTAGCACAGTGCTCCTAGTCCTTACGGTATTTGTGGATGCTTCTATCTTGCTTTTTTGGGATATAATTGGAAAATATGTGGTTAACTCTGTTCTTCAATTTTTTTTATACAAAGTTGGATTTTACCTAGATTGAACTCCAATATGATAGCCTTGATTCCTAAGACTCCTAGTTCTAATAGAATTTAAAAATTTTGGCCAATTGCTTTGGCTAATTCAATTTAAAATTATTTCTAAAGTCCTTGCAGATAGATTGGTAGAGATAGCCCACAAAATTGTTTTCAAGCAATAGAGAGGTTTCTTGAAAGGTATACAAATTTCAAATTGTATTTGTATCACTTTGGAGGCATTAAATATGTTGAACAAATAGGTTTTTGGTGGAAATTTAGCTATAAGATTTGATATTAAAAAGGTTTTTGACACTCTAGACTGGAATTTTCTATTGGGAGTTCTGGATGCCTTTAGTTTTAGCAAAGTTTTCTGTAATTGGATTTTAGCCATTTTACAGTTAGCTAATTTGTCTTTTGGTGTGAATGGACTATCAATTTTGCAAGAGGCAGTACTACAAAAATAGGATTCAACATCACTTACTTAACATCGATTTTGGCAAAAACCAATGTTAAAAAATGTGTGGTTGTGTCATACCCTAATTTCGTCCGGGGACCATTATTTGATGGCCTGCAACCTTTGCTTGACCGCTTTGAGGTACTTAACACCCATTGTTAGGTAATCCGTGAAGTTCCGCGGCATGCCGGAAGTCGAAAGGGAGCATTATCGCGCAATCCGTAAAGTTCCACAACATTCCAAAGGTCAAAAAAGGGATTATTGCGTAATTCGTAAGGTTTCGCGACATTCCGGAAAGAAAATAAGTGTTGTTATGTAATCCATAAAGTTCCGTAACGTTACGGAAAAGGAATCAGCAAAAAAAAGCAAAAGGGGGTGTATTTAGTAAAAAGGGCGTGCAAATAGCAACCAGGCCCACTTGGGCCTTCTAGGGGGTTCCAACAGAAGGCGGTGCCTTCTGGTGGAAGCAACCCAACTCGCCTGGGCGAGCTGGGCGACAACCACCTCCCTCTTTTTTCCTATAAATAGGGGAAATAGGGCAGAGTAATTTTGTTTAGCCCTTCTGGTATTTAGGATTCTCTTGAAATTAGTGAGAAAAATTGTTTCCGTGAAGAAAATTCATGCCGAAGTGCTTCCGTAGCGCTTCCGAGACGTTTCCGTGAGTGATTTCGTGAAGATTCTTCACTGTTCTTCATCGTTCTTCGTTCGTTCTTCGGTCCTCAACCGATAAGTTCCCGAAAATCGAATCTTTCAATTCATTCTATGTACCCTTAGTAGTCCCCACTTGTTTCGCGAGCTTTCATTTTCATTTCGTTTGTTTTCCGTACCCCCTTTTGATGTGCTTTAACCATTTATTTAAGCCGTTTTCTTGCCTTTTCAATAATAAAATGAATTTCCACCGATCATTTGAGTTGTAATATCGTTTAATTTATGTTAAAATAAAATTCAATCGATCTTTCACGTCGTAACCACGTTTAAAACCAAAAGAGACAAAATAATAATAAAATAATTAAAATATCTTTGAATAAAATAATCCAAAAAAAATCAATTGGATGTTTTTCTTTGGGATTTTCCTTAATTGAATTGACTAATAACCAAAGTGAAACTAAGGCTAAAATCAACTCACAAATCAAGCTTTGTCCATAAAAATCACCTAAAAACCGTTTTAAGGTCCAACGCCTTAAATGGTCCTCTTTGCTTTTATTGGTTAACGTGGACTTTCAAAAGCCTAAAGTCAACATGTAACTTTGTCACTACTTTCAAAAATCAAAAGATTGTTTAAATGGTCCAACGCCTTAAAACGACTTTTTTTCGATCACAATATATCTTGCAAAAAAAGGATAAAAACAACTTAACCAACGTTCAGTTCTCAAATAACTACGTAGGTCTGATTTCCTTATCACAATTGAAGAATACGTAGGAGCAAGGGAAACACCTTTGTCGACCACAAAGAGATAAAAAATACAAAAGGGCATAAAAAGGCATAAAAACATAAAAGGGAAAATAAAACAAATTGAAGTCATATTTGCACACTTGATTAAAGGTTGTCGTCCCTTGTGACGGACGCGTAGGGTGCTAATACCTTCCCCGTGCGTAAATACAACTCCCGAACCTTTCACACTTAAAGTTCGTAGACCACACCTTTTCCGGTTTTTCCGACGTTTTCCTCGAATAAATGTTGGTGGCGACTCCGCGCATTTTCCTTTCTTGGAATACGCACCCACGAGCCCCGGGTCGCCCTCCCGCCGAAGGGTAGGTTGTGACAGTTGGCGACGCCACTGGGGACTATTTTTAGAGAGTTAGACCTTCTAATCTCGTGCAATATCATGACTTCCTCTTTTGTCGGTTCCCTTTTATTTCTCTTACGTTCTTGTATGTAAATCTTTGATGCTTTTAGTGTGTTTTTGAAATGTATGCATGAGATAGATATTTATTCATTTGATGCACACAAACACCGACACTATTTGTACACACGGTGAGTTGAAAAGGGGCCATATACCCGGGTCCATGGGAACATAAGGAGTGGAGGTGAATCTGTAGTCATGCTGGGTCTCCGACTTGCTTGATAACAGTGAACCCTCATCTAGAGTTTTTCTCTTTGATAACATATTGTTGTTGGTAGTCCCTACTGCCGCAATATATTTTTCGAAGGGGATGATACCTCTAGAAACCATCAAGAGAGATATGACCACCTTGGGAATTATCACATAAATCCTTTTAGTTCCTCCCGTTTAGGTCCCTAAAATAGGGGCACAAAGCGAACACGTTGCGTGCGTTTTAAACACTGCCATGCATATAACCTAAATGTCATGTACGCCTTTGTTGTATGATTATTTGAGGATATTGCCATGTTGTGTACATCCCCCTGTTGCGCTTTTGCGCATCTGCATCATGTCATCATGTATGCGTTGTATGTTGGTCTCATCTTTTGTCACGGGAAGCTGGAAGGTCCATATCACCTTCTTAACTGTACACATGGGGAACTGCGCCCCCAAATGCGCAAGTAAGAAGATATGATTTTTCAGTCTCTCGTGTCCGTAAATGCATTCATATCATGCACCGCATAAGCATCTCTTCATGGCATCGTAATGGACATATCGTTCCTGCATTTGTCACTTACCATATTCATGCATTGCATTTTGCGTAAGTCACTTCATCACCATGCATCTACATCTAACATGTTTTTTGCATACCATTTTTTTTCATGTTTACTCATGCATGATCCTTGCATTTTCCTCTGCAAAACAAAAACAAAAAAAGAAGCATGAAAATTCACGCTGCATTCTTAGTAGCATATGTTCGGTACCATGAGCCAACCATGTTGGGATCATAAACTCATTTCACTTAAAAACAAAATGATTGAGCATGGTACCTAATGCGTGGTTAACTAGGAATTGATGTTTCTTCGGGCATCTCAATCTCATAATTACATTTTCCATGCATAGCATACGTATTCCCGAGTCTTTCATCTCTATGAAATGTTTTCGAAGTATTGGCGATCAAAATTGCCATTCCTTGGGTTATGGGGTTGAACCAAGCTCATGCTTTTACGAAAAAGGTTCATCAAGTCAAGTTGAAGTATGGAAGTAACCATCTTGCAAAAATTGGGGCAAAAGATGGATCGGGTTACATCGTTGCTTCGTCTACTGCCAAACACATTTAGGACTGTTGATGTCCTTGTTACTTCCAGTTTCACCTTGACAAAGATGTCATGGACCATGTTGAAAATCTAAATTGATTCAACCCCATGTCCTGCGTAAAAATTCGCAACATTTCAACTGTGCATCATTCGCATACATCCATGCTTTTCATTGGTTGCATTGCTCAACATTCTTTCCTTGAAAAAAAAATGAACTTAATCATTGTTATCAAAAAGAAAAGAACACACTTTACGACGCCCATACCGAACCCGTGCTAGAGCTAGAGTAATGGGTGAAGTAGAAGAGGTGCAAGAGCAGATAAAGACCGACATGGAGGCCATGAAAGAGCAAATGGCCACAATGATGGAGGCCATGATGAGCATGAAGAAGATAATGGAGATCAATGCGGCTGCAATAGCCGCTACCAGCACCATTGTTGAGGTGGACCTGACCCCCCCATAGGGCCTCAACCAAATAAATCATCCAACCCCAGATATGGTAGGTCTGGAAGGCAAAGAGTTGGGAGGTACGGGCGGCCCTCATTTAGTGCGAAAAACAAGCATGCCTTCCCGCCATATGGCTTGCCTCCCAATTAGACACCACCCAATGTGGCATACACTCCCAATGAGAATGTCAATAACTCCACTCCTATACTCATTGAGAGCCAATAACCTCAATCTAATCATGCACATGTCTCTCAACCCATGGGAGAGACACATGAAATACCCTACCACAATTTAGCCAACTTTGAACCTTGCCTTGGATATGCCACTGAAGGGCAAGCAGTTGGTGGTATACCCCTGGAAAACACTTTGGAGGGCCCTCAGTATCACTCACAACCACACCCCTTGCATTCCACAGTGGGTAAAAACCCTCATGCTATGGCAGAAATGGGAGAAGTTGGATCATCTAGAGGAAAGGCTCAGGGTCGTTGAAGGAGGCAGAGATTATGCCTTTACTGACGTAGAAGAGTTGTTCCTAGTACCCAAACATGGTCATTCCCAAGTTCAAGGTGTCGGACTTTGACAAGTACAAGGGGACTACTTGCCCCAAGAACCATCTAAAGATGTATTGTCGGAAGATGGGGGCATACGCAAAAGATGAGAAACTGCTGATACATTTCTTCCAAGAAAGTCTTATTGGGGTAGCTGTTACCTAGTACACTAACTTGGAACCTTCCCAAGTCCATTCTTGGAAAGACCTAATGGTTGCCTTCGTTAGGCAGTATCAGTATAATTCTAATATGGCTCTGGATAAGATGCAACTATAGAACATGTGCAAAAAGGAGCATGAATCCTTCAATGAATACACCCAAACGTGGAAAGACCTGGCAGCCCAGGTGGCACCCCCAATGACGAAAACGGAGATGATAACTGTGTTAGTAGACACATTACCAGTGTTTTACTATGAAAAATGGTGGGGTACGCACCTTCAAGCTTTGCGGATTTGGTCTTCGCCGGCAAAAGGATCGAAGCGGGTCTGAAAAGAGGCAAATTTGATCATCCTACTTTGATAAGTGAGAAAGCTAGGGCAAATGAAGAGGGTGAGAATGAAGGAGAAACCCATGATGCGACTGTCATTCCTACATAGCCAAACTTCCCACCAGCCCAACAATGTCATTACTCAACCAATATCAGATCTTCTCATTACCCACCACCCAGTCATCCACAAAGGCCATCCCTAAATCAACCACAAAACCCACCTACCACACAACCAATGCTAAACACCACCTTTAGCACAAACCAAAACACCAATCAAGAAATGAATTTTGCAGCGAAAAAGCCTGTAGAATTCACCCCAATTCCGATGTCCTATGCTGACTTGCTCCCATATCTACTTGACAATTCAGAGGACTACACGTCCTCGCCATCAGAGGACTACACGTCCTCGCCATCAGAGGGCTGCATGTCCTCACCTTCAGAGGACTGCACGTCCTCATCTTCAGAGGACTGCACATCCTCACCTTTAGAGGACTACACGTCCTCGCCTTCAGAGGGCTACACGCCCTCTCCTTCAGAGGGCTATGTGCCCTCGCCATCGGAGGACTGCACGTCCCCGTCTTCAGAGGGCTGCATGCCCTCACCTTTAGAGGACTACACGTCCTCGCCATTAGAGGGCTGCACGCCCTCACCTTCAAAGGGCTACTGATGTGCCATCATTTTCTTCTATTTTCTAAACCCTTTTTGCACCATTTTAATTACTAATTGGTCTTAATTGTCAATTAATTAGGCAATTTTATTATTTGGGCTCATTTAGCTAATTTGATGTTTTTAATCTAATTTCAGGAATTAATGAAACATTGGGCTTAATCTGGATTTTGGTTGTGGACTTGAAGAGGGCAAATAATGCAACGCTTACCTTAGTTAATTTCTAATTAGGAAATTTCGCAATTTTATTTTATGTGGTTTAGTGTTTATTTCTTTTTGGGCCAGAGTATTGTAATAGGTGTCGCAACATGCCCTTTTGCGGGCGTGCGAGGCGAGGCTCACGGGTGTGCTTTCCAAAGGAGGAAAGATGCGCGGAGTCGCCACCAACTTTTATTTGTGGAAAACATCGGAAAAATCGAAGGAAACCGGTCAAAACGAAAATTCTAAGTTTGGGAGTTGTATTTACGTTTGAGGAAGGTATTAGCACCTCTCACGTTTGTCTCAAAGGACAACAGCCTATTTTTGGAATTGTGGAAATTGTGTTACCTTAAATTTTATTTCTTTTTTATTTTTTGAGGTCGACAAAAGCGGGGCTCTTGCTCCTACGTACCCTCCATCGAAGAGGAAATCATACCTATGTAGTTCTTTCTTAAGGGTGAATCAAGCGATTCTTTTTACTTGGAAGGTAATCATTTTAAGGCGTTGGACCTTAAAAATGATCCATTTACTTGGTAAGAAAAACTGAGATAATAAACTTTCAAATCCTTTTTTAGTGATTTTTTTGTGGACGAGCTTGACTTGGCGGGTTGATTTTAGCCTTAGTTTCACTTTAGTTATTAGTCAATTCAATTAAGAATGAGAAATCCCAAAGAGAAAGCGTCCGATTGATTTTTCGCTTTATTTTACTAAAAGGTATTTTTTGATTATTATATTATTATTTTACCTCTTTTTTTGATTTCCAACGTGGTTACGGCACGACCGAACGGTCGGAATTCATTTTAACAGAAATTAACGGATATTACAAATCAAATGATCGGTGGAAATTTATTTTATTTTTTTTATTAGGCGAGAAATGACTTAAATAAATGACTGAAGCACATCAAAAGGGGGTACGGAAAGTAAATGAAACGAGAATAAAAGTACACAAAACAAATGGGGACCACCACGGGTACATAGAATGAATTGAAAAACTCGATTTGGAAACTTACCCGTTGAAGAACGAAGAACGGATGAAGAACGGTGAATAACGGCGGAAAACCTTCACGGATTTGCTTACGGAAACATCTCGGAAGCGTTACGGAAGCACCTCGGCTTGGATTTTCTTCACGGAAACAATTTTTTTCACCCAAAACAGCTGAAATACATCATCCGGGGGATCCGGGACCCTTAGAACAGCCCCCTTCAGCCTATTTATAGGAAAAAGGGGGAGGAGGTTGCCGGCCAGCTCGCCCAGGCTAGAAGCAATCCAGCTCCAAAAAATCATTCTGGAAGGCCCAATTCAAAATTTCAAAATTGCTATTTGCACCCCCCCAATTTTGATAAGTTCACCCCTTTCTTTCGTAATTTACGGAAAAGTTACGGAAGCCTTATGGAAGCATATAGAACTTGATTTTCTTCTTTTTTTCTCTTCCCTCTTACCCGTATTAAGTGAAATATGCTTATTTAGGGTTTTGGGAATTTTACGGAAGCATTACGGGTGTCCCGGAAGCCCCGAAATCCCATTTTTTAACAAAATGGGGGAGGTGGTTGCCACCTAGCTCGCCCAGGCGAGCTAGATTGCTTCCACCTTAAGCAAGAAATTGCCCAGAAACCCCTAGAAGGGCCCAGATTCGAAAATTACTATTTGTACCCCCCATTTTACTAAATACACCCCTTTGCCCTTTTTTGGCGATTCTTTTTCCGTAACGTTACGAAACTTTACGAATTTCGTAATGATACTTATTTTCTTTCTGTAAGGTTACGAATCCTTACGGATCATGTATTTACTCTTTTTTATCTTTCGAAGAAATTACGGAAACTCACGGATTGCGCAACAATACTTCCTTTTAATTTCCGACGCGTCTCGAGACTTCACATATTGTGCAACAAAGGGTGCCGGGTATCTCGAAGCGGCCAATCAAAGGTTGCATGTCATCAAGTAATAATCCCCGGACGAAATTAGGGTATGACAGTTGCCCCTCTTTACTTACCTTTTATCAGAGATAAGAGGAAAGTAAAGATAAGACACTGATTTCGTCCGTCTTGCCCTTTCCATGATTAGTCTATGACGACTCTCGTCTCTACTCCTTCTTCTTTTTTCTTTCTGCACAACACAAAACAAAATACAAACAACAACAAAAACAACAATAATATAATATACATACATACACCTTTGGCAAAGGAATCAATCGGGAAAATAACAAAGACCACATTTCCCAGTCAAGAGGGTCCGCACTTGACGGTGAAGAACACATTGGAGAATGGAGGATTGCACTAGAGGGTCCGCACTAGGCAATCATGAAGCATGGCTCCAAACTCTTTGGTGGAGGATGCATGAACGAAAACGCAATTCATGGGGCTCCGAAGAAAAGGCGAGGATGGAGAATTGCACTAGAGGGTCCGCACTAGGCAATCATGAAGCATGGCTCCAAACTCTTTGGTGTAGGATGCATGAACGAAAACGCAATTCATGGGGCTCCGAAGAAAAGGCAAGGATGGAGAATTGCACTAGAGGGTCCGCACTAGGCAATCATGAAGCATGGCTCCAAACTCTTTGGTGGAGGATGCATGAACGAAAACGCAATTCAAGGGGCTCCGAAGAAAAGGCGAGGATGGAGAATTGCACTAGAGGGTCCGCACTAGGCAATCATGAAGCATGGCTCCAAACTCTTTGGAGGAGGATGCATGAACGAAAACGCAATTCATGGGGCTCCGAAGAAAAGACGAGGATGGAGAATTGCACTAGAGGGTCCTCACTAGGCAATCATGAAGCATGGTTCCAAACTCTTGGGTGGAGGATGCATGAACGAAAACGCAATTCATGGGGCTCTGAATAAAAGACGAGGATGGAGAATTGCACTAGAGGGTGTCCTCACTAGGCAATCATGAAGCATGTTTCCAAACTCTTTGGTGGAGGATGCATGAACGAAAACGCAATTCATGGGGCTCCGAAGAAAAGGCGAGGATGGAGAATTGCACTAGAGGGTCCGCACTAGGAAATCATGAAGCATGGCTCCAAACTCTTTGGTGGAGGATGCATGAACGAAAACGCAATTCATGGGGCTCCGAAGAAAAGGCGAGGATGGAGAATTGCACTAGAGGGTCCGCACTAGGCAATCATGAAGCATGGCTCCAAACTCTTTGGTGGAGGATGCATGAACGAAAACGCAATTCATGGGGCTCCGAAGAAAAGGCGAGGATGGAGAATTGCACTAGAGGGTCCGCACTAGGCAATCATGAAGCATGGCTCCAAACTCTTTGGTGGAGGATGCATGAACGAAAACGCAATTCATGGGGCTCCGAAGAAAAGGCGAGGATGGAGAATTGCACTAGAGGGTCCTCACTAGGCAATCATGAAGCATGGTTCCAAACTCTTGGCTGGAGGATGCATGAACGAAAACGCAATTCATGGGGCTCTGAATAAAAGACGAGGATGGAGAATTGCACTAGAGGTGTCCTCACTAGGCAATCATGAAGCATGTTTCCAAACTCTTTGGTGGAGGATGCATGAACGAAAACGCAATTCATGGGGCTCCGAAGAAAAGGCGAGGATGGAGAATTGCACTAGAGGGTCCGCACTAGGCAATCATGAAGCATGGCTCCAAACTCTTTGGTGGAGGATGCATGAACGAAAACGCAATTCATGGGGCTCCGAAGAAAAGGCGAGGATGGAGAATTGCACTAGAGGGTCCGCACTAGGCAATCATGAAGCATGGCTCCAAACTCTTTGGTGGAGGATGCATGAACGAAAACGCAATTCATGGGGCTCCGAAGAAAAGGCGAGGATGGAGAATTGCACTAGAGGGTCCGCACTAGGAAATCATGAAGCATGGCTCCAAACTCATTGGTGGAGGATGCATGAACGAAAACGCAATTCATGGGGCTCCGAAGAAAAGGCGAGGATGGAGAATTGCACTAGAGGGTCCTCACTAGGCAATCATGAAGCATGGTTCCAAACTCTTGGGTGGAGGATGCATGAACGAAAATGCAATTCATGGGGCTCTGAATAAAAGACGAGGACGGAGAATTGCACTAGAGGGTGTCCTCACTAGGCAATCATGAAGAATGTTTCCAAACTCTTTGGTGGAGGATGCATGAACGAAAACGCAATTCATGGGGCTCCGAAGAAAAGGCGAGGATGGAGAATTGCACTAGAGGGTCCGCACTAGGCAATCATGAAGCATGGCTCCAAACTCTTTGGTGGAGGATGCATGAACGAAAACGCAATTCATGGGGCTCCGAAGAAAAGGCGAGGATGGAGAATTGCACTAGAGGGTCCTCACTAGGCAATCATGAAGCATGGTTCCAAACTCTTGGCTGGAGGATGCATGAACGAAAACGCAATTCATGGGGCTCTAAATAAAAGACGAGGATGGAGAATTGCACTAGAGGGTGTCCTCACTAGGCAATCATGAAGCATGTTTCCAAACTCTTTGGTGGAGGATGCATGAACGAAAACGCAATTCATGGGGCTCCGAAGAAAAGGCGAGGATGGAGAATTGCACTAGAGGGTCCGCACTAGGCAATCATGAAGCATGGCTCCAAACTCTTTGGTGGAGGATGCATGAACGAAAACGCAATTCATGGGGCTCCGAAGAAAAGGCGAGGATGGAGAATTGCACTAGAGGGTCCGCACTAGGCAATCATGAAGCATGGCTCCAAACTCTTTGGTGGAGGATGCATGAACGAAAACGCAATTCATGGGGCTCCGAAGAAAAGGCGAGGATGGAGAATTGCACTAGAGGGTCCGCACTAGGAAATCATGAAGCATGGCTCCAAACTCTTTGGTGGAGGATGCATGAACGAAAACGCAATTCATGTGGCTCCGAAGAAAAGGCGAGGATGGAGAATTGCACTAGAGGGTCCTCACTAGGCAATCATGAAGCATGGTTCCAAACTCTTGGGTGGAGGATGCATGAACGAAAATGCAATTCATGGGGCTCTGAATAAAAGATGAGGATGGAGAATTGCACTAGAGGGTGTCCTCACTAGGCAATCATGAAGCATGTTTCCAAACTCTTTGGTGGAGGATGCATGAACGAAAACGCAATTCATGGGGCTCCGAAGAAAAGGCGAGGATGGAGAATTGCACTAGAGGGTCCGCACTAGGCAATCATGAAGCATGGCTCCAAACTCTTTGGTGGAGGATGCATGAACGAAAACGCAATTCATGGGGCTCCGAAGAAAAGGCGAGGATGGAGAATTGCACTAGAGGGTCCGCACTAGGCAATCATGAAGCATGGCTCCAAACTCTTTGGTGGAGGATGCATGAACGAAAACGCAATTCATGGGGCTCCGAAGAAAAGGCGAGGATGGAGAATTGCACTAGAGGGTCCGCACTAGGCAATCATGAAGCATGGCTCCAAACTCTTTGGTGGAGGATGCATGAACGAAAACGCAATTCATGGGGCTCCGATGAAAAGGCGAGGATGGAGAATTGCACTAGAGGGTCCTCACTAGGCAATCATGAAGCATGTTTCCAAACTCTTTGGTGGAGGATGCATGAACGAAAACGGAATTCATGGGGCTCTGAATAAAAGACGAGGATGGAGAATTGCACTAGAGGGTGTCCTCACTAGGCAATCATGAAGCATGTTTCCAAACTCTTTGGTGGAGGATGCATGAACGAAAACACAATTCATGGGGCTCCGAAGAAAAGGCGAGGATGGAATGGCCCACCGGTTTTTTTCACCTAAAAAGGCAAACATGCTTTTTGCAAAGAAAAATAAATCATTCGCAAGAGCACCATATCTTAGAGAAACAATATACTCATGCCAAGGGTAATCTTCCTTGTAACCAAAAATGAAGGGCAGGATGTCAACATTTAGCTTTTAAATGAACATGCAGGGGAAACATCGGGCTAAGCTGAAAATAAATCACTCATAGTGTATAAAACTCACACAGACAAGTGTTTCACCCTATTCCCAAACCATAACTGCACCATGACTTTATTGTGCACACGATTTCCTATCGAATCAAAGATCAAACGTACGATCACGGACCAATAGGATTTTCTCGAGGGTAGTGTTTTTGGAGATGAAGCTGAGTGTTTCGGTCTTTTCCTTTTATGTGGGGCGGGATATCGCCAGTCGAGAATGACTTTGAATGGCAATTCGAAAGGAAGAGACACCAAAAATGGGTTTTCCTTTGCCGGCAGTCACTTATCTTGCCGAAAATTTATCTGGTCTGAAGATTTTCCATTCTCTTTCTTTCATTGATCGAGAATTACTTTGTTTTCCTCCGATCTTTTCCCTTTTCACTTCCTTTCGATCTTTGATCGGGAATCCTCCTTTTTCTTTCTTTTTTATCATTCTTTTCTTTGTTTTCATCGTTTTCTTTTTCTTTCTTTCCATTTCTTCCTTTTCTTTCTTTTCACTTCTCCTTCTCCATTCCTTTCTTTGGGAAATCAGGTTTTAGCATTCTATTCGCTCTCCCTTGAGGAGATTCCGCTGTCCTTTGCTTCGGGGGAAAGGATGAGGATTCTTTCGATAGGCCAAGGTTCAAAAAAGTCTAAGGTTGTGTCAATGGGTTCTTTTATCGTGGGAACCCGATCTTCATATATGGGGCAAAACAAATTCGTGTGTCAAAGTGTCGGTCTCAGGCCGAACTTCCATATTATTCCACAAGGCACGCGCAATAATGATGATTTGGAAACAACGTGCAAAATTTGTCATGGCCACAGCCAGGTGGGCACTCAAGCATCCTGTTTATGGCATTGTGATACTATGGTCGGGAATTTACACAAACAGACCCAACGTTTCCTAATTATGTTCTTTCATCAGTTCAATGAATTCATCCATTCTTATCTCGGTTATTCAGGAAAATAAACTCTTAGCGTCAATCCCTTGCTTCCAGAAGATATGTTTGCTCTCTACGAATGATTTATTCTTCCTAACCATAACATGTCGACCTTCGAGGTCTTTCTTTCTTTTTCCTTTTTGTTTCATTTTTATATTCACAAAACTATACACCCATGGTCCTCTATGAGGAAAACTTTTCTTTGTACACCTACATTCTTATACATGACGAACTTTTTCTGTACATGCATTAGAACTCTTTCTCTTTACGTCACACGGTCTATATACGAACCCTATTCACGTTCAAAGATTTTTTCGTTTTTCCCAACACACACCTGTGGTTCATACAAAGGTTTCTTTATATACACTCGTTGCTCACACACACAAGAATTTCTTTCCATACATTATTTACACACACAAAATTCTTTTATACACATTTTCCTTTTACATATATAAAAAACTCTTTTCTTTTCTTTGTATACATAGACACAACATTCGTTCACAACGCTTTATTTTTGGCGTTATCATGATTTTTGTTCATTTTATTTTTAGGACGACATTCCTAAAATGAAAAACTCTACACGGTTCCGAAATTTCAACAAACACTATTGACAACAACGAAGTAAGCACTAACGCAATAGTCCAAACAAAATATATGCACAAAACAAATGACAATCGCAACAACAAAACAAACATTAGTCCCTCAAGTCATAGAAACAAGATAACATACGAATGATAAATGATGGAACATACGGATTTGGGGATCCCACGGTCCTGTGGCTCCGCATGCCACCGGACTCTTGGGACACGGTAACAAAAAGTGGGGTGGTCGACAAAAGCAGGGCTTTTGCTCCTACATATCCTCAATTTGTGATGAGGAACTCAGACCTACGTAGTTCTTGCTAATCGTGAGACTAAAAATAGTCTCGGTGGTTTTCTTCACTAAAATGCGAACATGCTTTAGTAAAGAGACAAAACTTCCAACTGATCAGAGCAACATATGCTTTTTTTTATGAAGAATGATGCGTCTATCGGGGAAGGAGAGTATGCTGGTGAAATTTTCTCATAACCGTAAATGAGATTTTGGATGTTAGCATTTCATTTCTAAACGACCATTTAGAGGAAACACTAGGTCCAACAAAGATAGGAGAGAATCACTCAAAGTGTATCAATCTCACACAGGTAAGTGTTTTATCCTAACTCCGAACCATAGATATGTCATGACTTGATTTTGCAAATCATTTCCTATCAAATCAAAGATTACATGTATGATCATGGATCAATAGGACTTTCCTTGGGAATGGGTTCTTTTGGTGGGAAATTTGGCTTTGAGTGTTTTTGGGCTTTTTCCTTTTCTGTTTTTGTTTAGTGCGGGGCGAGAAAGTCGCTAGCGCACAAGATTTTGGTTGGCAATCAAAGGGAGAGGACCACTTTAGGTCGTGGTTTCCTTTCTCCCTTTTTTTTTGTTTATTTGGTGACAATTCTGTATTGTTCAGATATTATCTGGTCCAAAGACCTTTCTGCATATTTCTTCTGTTTTCTTTCGATCTTTGATCGGGAACTTTGTTTCTTTTTTTTTTTTTTGCTTTCTCTCAATCTTTGATCGAGGAATTTTCTTTCTTTTTTGCTTTCTCCCCCTCTTTGATCGGGGAATTTTCTTTCTTTTTTGCTTTCTCCCCCTCTTTGATTGGGAATTTTCTCTTTTTGCTTTCTTCCGATTCTTTTGATCAAGAATTTTCTCCTTTTCTCTCTTTTTTTGTTTTCTTCCGAGGGAAAGGATTGACATTCTCACCCTAGGTCAAGGTTTATGATAAGTTGGGATTTTGGCTCAAGGCTTGTAGAATGACTGGTCATGATATATGTCAGGGTTTGGCCAGCGGTTCGGGGATAAAGGGGATGATACACATGCAACAATGATGATTAGGAAATTTTATGCAAAACTGGTCATGCATGCACCCATGTGGACACTCAAGCATCAAGTTTTTATGGCCATGTGACACTAGGGCTCAGGATTCATTTTCCCTACTTAAGTCAACCTAGTGTTTCCAAAATATGTTTTTTTTATCAATTCATGCATTCATCCGAGTCCATTTTGGGCGTTCAGAAAATTTTCACAGCACTCACCCTTCAGGTGTATACACATTTTTTCAAAAACTGGTTATGATCAGTGAATTTTTCAAAGAAAAGCTGGAAGTTATCTCTTTTCACAAGCATGTTGTTTTTTAGCTAGACAACCTTTATTATTTTTTATTTTCTATTTTTTTCTTTCTTCTTATTCTTTTCTTGCTCGCTCTCTTTTTGCTCTCTCTTTTTTTCATGAGGTATTTTGCTACCTAAACATATGTATATTTTTGTGAGGTATTTTGCTATATACATGCGTGTCCAAGGTATCTTGCTACCTAAACATACATATATATGTTTTGTGAGATATTTTTGCTATATACATGCATATCCAAGGTATCTTGCTACCTAAACATACATATATATATTTTGCGAAGTATTTTTGCTACATACATGCATATTCAAGGTATCTTTCTACCTAAACATACATATATATATTTTGTGAAGTATTTTTTGCTACATACATGCATATCCAAGGTATCTTTCTACCTAAACATACATATACATATATATATATATAATATATATATATATATAATATATATATATATATATATATATATATATTATTTTTTTTTTGTGAGGTATGACTACCTTCCGAGCTTGTGCTTGTTTTATTTAAATTCCTAGGATCATGAGCAACTAGGTGTGTCCTGCTATGACTTGAGAAACAAAAGTGATCAAATAACAAGCAAAGATTTAAAAGGTACTAGGTTGCCTCCTAGTAGCGCTTCTTTAGCGTCTTGAGCTGGACGCTTGATGGCTTGTCGGTCACGGACCTAGTACTTCGCTTACCTTTGGCTCTGGACTTGGTAGCCTATTGGTCGGCCATGGGTCGTAAGCAACGCTCTAACCTTTTTGTGGATGAGCTGAGGTGAACTCTAGAGGTGATGGCGGTGCGTCTGTTGCCCGTTGCCGGCCATCCCCAGGCTGCTGTGGTGTTTCACCCTACGCCTGCCTGGGGACGTAGTACTTCTTGATGAAAGCTCGATTAGTAGGGGGCCTGATGCCCTTGCTGGAGGTGACAGGCACTCTGTAGAACTGACAGAGACTCGTAATTAGAGCTTGACAACTCCAAGACCCTGTTGGACTTCTTCGGGTTCACTGGGTGTCTTGCAGGCGCGATCCCTGCAAACAATAGATGAAATCAGAAATCAGTTGAGCGATGTGTATACTTACCTATGTCATTATGACGTGACCTTGCCGGGGGGAACGGGCACCCTGTAGGACTACAGAGGCTCGTAACCAGAGCTGGAAACCCCAGGGCCCTATTGGACTTCTCCGGGTCCGCTGGGTGTCTTTGTGGGTGCGATTCCTGCCAACAATAGATGGTATCAGAAATCAGTTGAATCATATGTATACTTACCTATGTCACGATGGCATGACCTCGCTGGGGGAACGGGCACCCTGTAGGACTAACAGAGGCCCATAACCAGAGCTGGACACCCCAGGGCCCTGTTGGACTTTTTCGGGTCCACTGGGTGTCTTGTGGGCGCGATCCCTGCAAACAATAGATGACATCAGAAATCAATTGAGCCATGTGCATACTTACCTATGTCATGACGGCACAGACCAACTGATACATCTGCAGGGGGAGATTGGCATTGTGGTCGCTGGGCAGAATGTTGCTAAATAGCAACGTCATCCACGTAAGGGTGATCATGTTGGTGCGCATGATCCGCACTCATCTTTTTGCAGCGGCACGGGGGAAATCTTGCCCCGGTATGCATAGTAGATGCGTGATAGCCTCCCTCTCTGGATGTGCTCGCACAGTTGGTCGCCCTTCAATATCAGGGGGTGGCCCAGGAACTGATAAAAGGAAACTACTGGCCCCTTAACCGGGAGTGCAAGTCTCGGTTAAGCATCTAATGGAAAAGGACCTTATATTCTCCTAAGGTGTGGATATGGAGCACACTGAAAATGAGGACGCGTAGCCCTTTAAAGGCGAGGGCGTGCAGTCCTCTGCAGGCGAGGATGTGCAGTCCTCTGATGGCGAGGACATATAGTCCTCTAAAGGTGATAGGTACTAGTACCCAAGGGTCCACCTTTATGAGAAAGCAAGAGATCGACTCATCGAGAGGGCTGGTCATCCAACAAGATTGGACATGAGATGTAGGAAATCTATGCAGTTAACATGATTTTTAGGGATGTAGACGCATGCAACCTTTGTCGTGAAATTTGGTAATACTGACCTCATATGAAACAATGCAATGCAATGGAAAGTTGTACAATGTTCATGACATTCTTTCCCTATTTTGTGATTTTGATTTTGATTTAATTTTTTTGGAAAACACAGATTGACTATCCTTTTGAAAAAGGTGATAATTCATGCAACCTTATCCTATCTTTTGCAAATCTCTCCGGGAACTCCCTCAGAGTGTATATTTTGTTTGATTTAGTCACTTGACCATTTTGGAGTGACGGCAATGGAGCCGTTTGGCGTTTAATCAACCTATTGAAATTCCAGGGTTTGTCTCCCCCCCTTTTTTTCTATTTTAAAAACATCGACGGGTGAGAACTTTTGATCTGCCCTTATGTTCACTTGAGGCTCATGCACAATGCCCCTCATTGCCCCAGTGTAAGGCTTTGAGGTACCAATCCTTGTCTTTCGTCATGACCTTGTAGCAAGGAACCTATTGGGTGAGAACTTCTAATCTGCCCCTAGGTTCGTTTGAGGTTTATGCATGGTGCCTTTCATTGCCCCAGTGTAAGGCTTTGAGGTACCAATTGTTATCTTGTTTTCACCACCTCGTAGTGAGGAAGAATGAAAGAAGCAGTTGATTCTTGAAAAAAGAATTTTCCAAGGACGAGAAATAGTTGAAGGATTTTTCAGTTGATGGATTAAGTCAAATGACTCCTATGTAGAAGCAAGATGTTTTGATGTCTTGATGATGCTAAAGGATCAAGTGCTTCTAAGTTTTATTCAAGACAAGAATCCAAGAAAATCAAGATATATGATCAAGTTGATCTCTAGAATCTTTAGGAAGAAGTTTCCAAATTAAAAAAACAAAAGGTTTGACCAAAGAATTCTATCATTTCAAATTGAGATTTGCTCTCTGGTAATCGATTACCAGCAGCTGAAAATGTTTATAATAGTCACCAGAAATTTGAATTCAAAATTTATAACGTGTAATTGATTACACATGGATGGTAATTGATTACCAGCAGTTTATTGGACGTTTTAATTCAAATTTTTAAAACCTGTAATCGATTACACAAGTCTTGTAATTGATTTACTAGAGGGGATTTTCATAAAATAATTTCCAAGAGTCACATCTATTCAAATGTTTTATGAATGGCCATCAAAGGTGACTTGGAAACACGAATTTAAAGAGAGTTTTCATTGCCCAAAAAGGTTTTATCCTCTCAAAAGATTAAGAGAGTTTTTCTGAACTGAAATGTCTTATCCTCTCAAAAAGATTCCTTGGTCAACCACTTGCATATTTAATAAGGAATTTTGATTGATCTTCATTGTACAGTCTATCTCTTTTAAGAGAGATCTCTTCTTCTCTTCTTCTTATTTCTGAAAAGGGATTAAGAGACCATGGGTCTCTTGTTGTAGAGGATTCCTGAACACAAGGGAAGGGTTGTCCCTGTGTGGTTCAGACTTTGTAAAAAGAGTTTTACAAAGAGAATGGAAAATCTCAAGTGGGTTGCTTGAGAACTGGACGTAGGCACGGGAAGTGGCCGAACCAGTATAAATCAAGTTTGCATTCCTCTCTTCCCTTAAACTTCTTTTATTTATTGCTATTTATCTTTTTCTTTAAAGAAGTTTATTTTGGATTGTCTTTTGAGTAATTCATGTTAAGGGTGCATTGTTAATCCGAAAAGAGAGAGTGAAAGTTTAATTGGGGAATAGTCTTTGTATCTTAATTCAACCCCCCTTTTTCTTAAGGTAGCTGTGACCATTTGTTCAACATCCTATTCTTGATAACTCACTTCTCTCTAAAAAGACAAACTTTCCGGAATGATAAAATGAGGTCACATGAACGTCTTGAAAACACAGTCAATCAAATGTTTTTTTTTCTTTTTGAACTCTTTTTTTTTAAACTTATTTGTTTTGAACTTTACTCGTTGTTTTACGGCACCCCCACCAACGTGCAAGACGAGTAATCTCTGATTGAACGGTCTTGGAAGTCCAAACTCAGGAGCACAGGTCGCTTGAGCAAACAGACCAATGGCTTGCACCCACATTCCGGTGAAAGTTGAATAAGCAAAGATGCGTTTGTGAGAGGATGAGGGACAAAGATATCAACTTTATCCATTTCATTTAACATTGTAACTGTGGTTTACAATAATGGTACAAACTTGAAAATCCTGATGAGTTATTAGAGACATCTAACAACAGCTTTCAAAACTACCCCATGTGTGGCATCTCTTGTCAATGTCAGGATTTACACGCGATTCTCCTCAAATTTCAGCTAGCCCACATCAATTAGACCTTGCACCTTACACTTCAGAGCCCTACAATGCTCAATGGAATGCCCCGGGGCTTCTCTGTGACAAGCACACGTTGTGTTCGAGTCGTATTCTCGAAGTAATGGAGGTTGATGAACCTTGGCTAGGGTTATGGCTACCATTGAATTATCAATTAGATATGGGAGCAAGTCAGCATAGGACACTGGAATTGGGGTGAATTCTATAGGCTTTCTCGCTGCAAAATTCACTTCTTGGTTGGTGTTTTTGGATTATGCTAAAGGTGATGTTCGTCATTGGAAGTGTGGTAGACAGACTTTGTGGTTGATTTAGGAATGGCCTTTGTGGATAACTGGGCGGTGGGTAAGGAGAAGGTTTGTTATTGGATGAGTAATGACATTGTTGGGTTGGTGGGAAACTTGGCTGTATAGGAATGGCAGTCACAGCATGGGCTTCTCCCTCATTTTCACCCTCTTCATTTGCCCTAGTTTTTTTTGGCATTTATCAAAGCATGATGATCAGATTTTCCTCTTTTTAGACCCACTTTGATCCTTTCGTCAGTGAAGACCATATCATCAAAGCTTGAAGGTGTGTAGCCCACTATCTTTTCATAGTAGAATACTGGTAATGTGTTTACTATCATTGTCATCATTTTTTTCTCCGTCATTGAGGTGCCACTTGAGCTGCCAGGTCTCTCCACCTTTGGGCGTATTCTTTTGAAAGATTCGTGCCCCCTTTTTGCACACGTTCTGTAGTTGCATCCTATCCGAAGACATTATACTGACACTGCCTAACGAAGGCAACCACTAGGTCCTTCCAAGAATGGACTCGGGAAGGTTCCAAGTTAGTGTACCAAGTAACAACTACCCCAGTAAGACTTTCTTGGAAGGAATGTATCAACAATTCCTCATCTTTTGCGTATGCCCCCATCTTCCGACAATACATCTTTAGTTTGTTCTTGGGGCAAGTAGTCCCCTTGTACTTGTCAAAGTCCAGCACCTTGAACTTGGGAGGGGTGATGATATTGGGTACTAGGAACAACTCTTCTAGGTTAGCAAAGGCATAATCTTCACCTCCTTCAATGGCCCTGAGCCTTTCCTCTAGATGGTCCAACTTTCCCATTTCTGCCATAGCATGAGGGTTTTTACTTGTTGTGGAATGCAAGAGGTGTAGCTGGGGGTGATACTGAGGGCCTTCCGAAGTGTTTTCAAGGGGTATACCAACAACTGCTTGCCCTTCAGTGGCATATCCGAGCCAAGGCTCGAAGTCGGCTAGATTGTGACGGGGAATTTCATGTGTCTCCCCAACGGTTTAAGAGACATGTGCATGATCAGTTTGGGGTTGTTGGCTCTCAATAGGTATAGGAGTGGAGTTATTGACATTCTTATTGGGAGTGTACGCCACATTGGGTGGCGTATAGTTGAGAGGCAAGCCATATGGCGGGAAGGCGTGCTCGTTTTGAATTTGCACATCATGGGGGCCGCCCGTACTTCCCAAATCTTTGCCTACCATATCTGAGGTTGGATGATTCATTTGGTTGATGCCGGATGGGAACGTCGGGTTCACCTTAGCAACAACGCTAGTAGCGGCAATTGCAACCGCATTGGCTTCTATTATCTTCCTCACACTCATCATGGCCTCCATCATTGCGGCCATTTTCTCTTTCATAGCCTCCATGTCGGCCTCCATCTACTCTTATACCTCCTCCGCTTTACCCATTACTCTAGCTCTAGCACGGGTTCGGTAAGGGCACCGTAAAGCATGTTTTTTTTATAACAATGATTAAGTTCTTTTTTTTATTTTATTTTTCAAGGAAATAATGTAATGAGCAATGCAACCAATGAAAAGTATGGATGTATGCGAATGATGCATAGTTGAAGTATTGTGAATTTTTACGCAGGACATGGGGTTGAATCAATTTAGATTTTCAACATGGTCCATGACATCTTTGTCAAGGTGAAGCTGGAAGTAACAAGGATATCAACAATCTGATGCAATCCTACCCCCCAAGGGTATTGGATAGAAGACTCCAAGAGGCTTGGGCTAGAGCTACTAAAGAAGGCCCTAGGGTTCTTATGAACCTTAGGATAGATTTCGAGCCCATGGGCTAAGTATGAGCCCGCTTATCTTTGTAAATATCAGAATAGGTTTTTCCTTCGTTTAGGCCTTGTATTTTGGCCATTCTAGTAGTATAGGGTTTTAGCCTTGTATTTCGGGGCATTTTGAGTAGTCTTTGTAGTAAGGGGTTTTTTTTGTATTTGATGTTTTTTTTGGCATAGGGGTGAGCTTAGTTATTATCGGGGGTGTGTAGCTAAGCTCTAGCTTCTCATCTCAAGGAGGTGAGCTTAGCTATTAGAGAGGTGTGTGTAGCTAAGCTCTAGCTTCTTTAGGAATCTTCTTAAGCAAGCTTCTCATGGAGGTGAGCTTAGTTATGAAAGGGTGTGTGTAGCTAAGCTCTAGCTTCTCAAGGAAGTTTTCTCAAAGAAGCTTCTCAAGGAAGTTTTCTAAAGAAAGCTTCTCAAGGAAGCTACCTAGTCTATAAATAGAAGCATGTGTAACACTTGTTGTAACTTTGATGAATGAGAGTCTTGTGAGACACAACTCAAAGTTCAACTTCTCTCCCTTTTTCTTCCTTCAATTTCGTGCTCCCCACTTTCTCTTTCTCTCCCTCTTTCTTTTCCTCCATTGAAGCATCCTCTCCAAGCTTCTTATCCAAGGCTCATCTTGGTGGTGAAGCTCTTTCTTCCATGGCTTATTCCCTAGTGGATGGCGCCTCCTCTCACCTATTCTCCTTTGTCTTCCGCTGCATCTCCATGGTGGAAAATCACCATTAAAGGACCTCATGGAAGCTCAAAGATCCAGCCTCCATATAAGCCCCACAAGCAAGCTTCCATCACAATCCTAAACGTGTTTGGCAGTAGACGAAGCAATGATGTAACACGATCCATCTTTTGCCCCAAATTTTGCAAGATGGTTACTTCCATGCTTCAACTTGACTCAATGAACCTTTTCGTAAAAGCACGAGCTTGGTTCAACCCTATAACCCAGGGAATGGCAATTTTGATCGCCAATACTTCGACAACATTTCATAGGGATGAAAGACTCGAGAATACGCATGCTATGCATGGAAAATGTAATTATGAGATTGAGATGTCCAAAGAAACATCCTTTCTTAATTAACCACACATTAGGTACCATGCTCAATCATCATTTTTTTTTAAGTGAAATGGGTTTATGATCCCAACATGGTTGGCTCATGGTACCGAATATATGCAACTAAGAATGCAACGTGAATTTCCGCGCTTCCCTTTTTTTTTGTAGAGGAAAATACAAGGATCATGTATGAGCAAACATGTAGAACAAAAAGTATGTTGAACGCATATGCATGATGATGCAATGACTCATGCAAAATGGGAATGTGATAACGGACAAATGCAGGAACGATATGTTCATTATGATGCTGAAGAGATGTTTATGCGGTGCATGATATCAATGCATTTATGGACACGAGAGCCCGGAAAATCATCTCTCCTTACTTGCGCATTTGGGGGCGCAGTGCCCCATGTGTGCAGTTAAGAAGACGATATGGATCTTCCGACTTCCCACGACAAAAGATGAGACCAACATACAACGCATGTGTGACGGCATGATGCAGATGCGCAAAAGCGCAACAGGGGGATTTACACAGCATGGCAATATCCTCAAATAATCATACAACAAAGGCGTATATGACCTTTAGGTTATATGCATGACAGTGTTTAAAATGGCACGCAGCGTGTTTGCTCCATGCCCCTATTTTAGGGACCTACAGGATAGTATCTAGGGTCTCTAATAACTACTCCCAATGATTCATAACTCACACGGCCGTTTTCTAGAGGTATCATCACTCAAGATAATAATATTGTGGCGGTATGGAATACCAGTGACAACATATTATAAAGAGAGAAAGCTCTAGACGGGGTTTCACTATTATCAAGCAAGTCGGAGACCTAGCATGATGATAGATTCACCTCCACTCCTTAGATTCCCACGAACCCGGGTATAGGGCCCCTTTTTTTACTCAAACCCGTGGGTGCTTAGAATGCAGTGTAAAAATGTGAAAAGACAGCAGTTATTACATTTTAAACAGTTCAACAAATGCACACACAAAGTTTCAAAATTCCACAATTCCTTAAAATAGGCCTAACTCACAAAAAACAGTCCCTAGTGGAGTCGCCAACTGTCGCAACATGCCCCTTTGCGGGCGTGCGAGGCGAGGCTCATGGGTGCGCTTTCCAAAGGAGGAAAGATGCGCGGAGTCGCCACCAACACTTATTTGTGGAAAACGTCGGAAAAACCGAAGGAAACCGGTCAAAATGAAAATTCTAAGTTCGGGAGTTGTATTTACGTTTGAGGAAGGTATTAGCACCTCTCACGTTTGTCTCAAAGGACAACAGCCTATTTTTAGAATTGTGGAAATTGTGTTACCTTAACTTTTATTTCTTTTTTATTTTTTGAGGTCGACAAAAGCGGGGCTCTTGCTCCTACGTACCCTCCATCGAAGAGCAAATCAGACCTACGTAGTTCTTTCTTAAGGGTGAATCAAGCGATTCTTTTTACTTGGAAGGTAATCATTTTAAGGCGTTGGACCTTAAAAATGATCCATTTACTTGGTAAGAAAAACTGAGATAATAAACTTTCAAATCCTTTTTTAGTGATTTTTTTGTGGACGAGCTTGACTTGGCGGGTTGATTTTAGCCTTAGTTTCACTTTAGTTATTAGTCAATTCAATTAAGAATGAGAAATCCCAAAGAGAAAGCGTCCGATTGATTTTTCGCTTTATTTTACTAAAATGTATTTTTTTATTATTATATTATTATTTTACCTCTTTTTTTTATTTCCAACGTGGTTACGGCACGACCGAACGGTCGGAATTCATTTTAACAGAAATTAATGGATATTACAAATCAAATGATCGGTGGAAATTTATTTTATTTTTTTTATTAGGCGAGAAATGACTTAAATAAATGACTGAAGCACGTCAAAAGGGGGTACGGAAAGTAAATGAAACGAGAATAAAAGTACACAAAACAAATGGGGACCACCACGGGTACATAGAATGAATTGAACAGCTCGATTTGGAAACTTACCCGTTGAAGAACGAAGAACGGATGAAGAACGGTGAATAACGGAGGAAAACCTTCACGGATTTGCTTACGGAAACATCTCGGAAGCACCTCAGCTTGGATTTTCTTCACGGAAACAATTTTTTTCACCAAATAAAGCTGAAATACATCATCAGGGGGATCCGGGACCCTTAGAACAGCCCCCTTCAGCCTATCTATAGGAAAAAGGGGGAGGAGGTTGCCGCCCAGCTCGCCCAGGTGAGATGGGTTGCTACCTCCTCCAAAAAATTATTCTGGAAGGTCCAATTCAAAATTTCGAAATTTCTATTTGCACCCCCCCCAATTTTGATAAGTTCACCCCCCTTCTTTCATAATTTACGGAAAACTTACGAAAGCATATAGGACTTGATTTTCTTCTTTTTTTCTCTTCCCTCTTACCCGTATTAAGTGAAATATGTTTATTTACAGTTATGGGAATTTTACGGAAGCATTACGGGTGTCCCGGAATCCCCGGAATCCCATTTTTTAACAAAACGGGGGAGGTGGTTGCCACCTAGCTCGCCCAAGCGAGCTCAGCTTGCCCAGGCGAGCTACATTGCTTCCACCTTAAGCAAGAAATTTCCCAGAAACCCCTAGAAGGGCCCAGATTCGAAAATTACTATTTGCACCCCCCATTTTACTAAATACACCCCCCTTTGCCCTTTTTGGCGATTCTTTTTCCGTAACGTCACGAAACTTTACGAATTTCGTAATGATACTTATTTTCTTTCCGTAAGGTTACGAATCCTTACGGATCATGTATTTACTCTTCTTTATCTTTCGAAGAAATTACAGAAACTCACGGATTGCGCAACAATACTTCCTTTTAATTTCCGACTCGTCTCGGGACTTCACATATTGTGCAACAAAGGGTGACGGGTATCTCGAAGCGGCCAATCAAAGGTTGCATGTCATCAAGTAATAATCCCGGGACGAAATTAGGGTATGACAATAGGGCCTAGTGACTTTGAGTGACTCTTTTTAAATAGCAGCCCTGGGATTCGTGAAGGCTATTTTGTTATGTTATTCATTATTCAGAGCTTTGTTTAGGTTTTACATTTTTCTGCTTGAATGCTACTGTTTGGTTCTTAATGCAATTTTCCATTATCTGCTTCTAATAACAATTTCGTTCTTGTTTCTTCTTCTACTTTCATTTACGTTTCTACTTTCATTTACGTTTCTGCTTCATTTACGTTTCTGCTTTTAGTTTCATTTGCATTTTCTATTTGAATCTATGGAAGGCTAGATTTTCTGGTGTTGTTTCCTTTTGAGGACGAAGCCCAACTCTCTTTGAGGTTTCGTTTATAATGTGGTTTCCTGGCAGTTTCCCCTTCACCAGTTAACCCAAATTCATGAACATTAATCAGTGCACGCTTCGTGTTTGATTAATTGCCTCTGAGTCTAACTTGCGTTCATGCTTAATGGACGAAGGGCTAACTAGTGTATGTGTTGCCTAATCACGTATTGACAACCCTAAGTTAATTTTCGCTTAGTAAATTGAAATAGGGTTGGATTAAGTGGTTAACTGTTAGGGACGAATTCTTCATAACCTAGGATAAGAGAATGGCTTCTAAATAAGAGGAAACAACCCATTTTTAATATTAGTAGTTTCGTATTCCACTTTACTTGTTTTGTCCTTTAAATCACAAAACAAACAAACCCCCCCCCAATCGTTACTGTTACTGCAAGTGTATTATGAACATTTGGTTTATCATTACTCATTGGGAAACGACCTAGGATCACTTCCTGGTTACTGCATTTTCATGTTTATTTGATTCGGGTACGTCCTCGATCAAATTTGGCGTCGTTGCCGGGGAGCAGTGTCCAAAGGTTCATAATAGCTAGCGTTGTGTGTTTAATTCCTTCGTGCTTTATGTTTAATTGTTAGTATTGTGTTAATATGTGTGTTATTGTTGTTTAATGTCCTAGTATTTTGTTTAGTGTGTGTTCTGTTTCAGTTTTCCTATTAAGCGTTTCCCTTGTTTCAGTTTTGGGTGTTTTGCTGTGAATAGTGTTTTGCGATGAACTTAGCGACCACCCATGCTGAATTATTTTGGATTTTTTGTTTTAGTAGCTAGGGTTGTTATTTTTGGCTGATTTTTTTTGTGGTAACTTCTTTTAATCTATATTTTGTGGGAAAAATAACTAGAGCCTTTAGTTTGGTCAGATTTGAAAGTTCCAAAAAAGTAGCACATTTTGTGTTTGTCAAAACTTCAAACGGTCATAACTTTTGCTCCGGTTATCAGAATCGCAATTATTATATATGTATTTGGGGTAGAAAAAAATTTCCTATGCTGTGGCAGCCTGCCATAGGCCGGCTAAGGTCTCCATCGTCCAAAAATAGTGGTTCTGTCAAAAGTTTTTTATTTTTCAAGTTTTATTCATTTATTTTTCTTAACCTACCATAGTTAGACTTTGAATTTTTGCCTGAAATTTTTGTGCTATCTTCTCATCATTTTATAAGGTTGCTCACAAAATTTCAAGTCATTTGGATATCATTTGAGGATAGTTGTAGTTCAAACCTACACCTTTATTTACATGACAAGGCAACTAGTTGTGCATGCTGAATGTAGTGTATGACTAGAGGCAATCCATCTGACTTACAACCCTTTGATCCTGAGATAGATAGGACATTTCATAGATTAGGTAGGCATCATTTTATACCTTTTGATCATCCTGAGCATTCCATTACTGGTGAATCTATGCATTCTGTTATTGGTGATTTTGAACATCCTGATTTTGAGCATTCTGATTCAGAGCATTCTGATTTTGAACATTCTGAGAACATGGCACAACCTCCACCTTGTGAGAGGACTCTAAGGGAAATGGTTGCACCTGATTTCACCTACGAAAGCTTGTGCATCCAATACCCTGATGAGGATGTCCCATATGTTCTTAAAACTAGACTGATCCATTTGCTTCCAAAGTTTCATGGCCTTGCAGGTGAAGACCCGCACAAACATCTGAAAGAATTTCATATTGTCTGCTCCACCATGAAACCCCCAGATGTCCAAGAGGATCACATATTTCTGAAGGCTTTTCCTCATTCTTTAGAGGGAATGGCAAAGGACTGACTGTATTACCTTGCTCCAAGGTCCATCACTAGCTGGGATGACCTTAAGAGAGTATTCTTAGAAAAAAATTTCCCTGCTTCCAGGACCACAGCCATCAGGAAGGATATCTCAGGTATTAGACAACTCAGTGAAGAGAGCCTGTATGAATACTAGGAGAGATTTAAAAAACTATGTGCTAGTTGCCCTCACCATCAGATTTTGGAGCAGCTGCTTCTCCAATATTTTTATGAAGGACTTAGTAATATGGAGAGAAGTATGATAGATGCTGCCAGTGGTGGAGCCCTTGGAGACATGACTCCTGCTGAAGCCAGAAATTTAATTGAGAAGATGGCTTCCAACTCCCAGCAGTTTAGCGCCAGAAATGATGCTATAGTCATTAGAGGAGTGCATGAGGTAGCTACAAACTCAGCTGCATCATCTGAAACTAAGAAGCTTGAAGGCAAACTGGATGCATTGGTTAACTTGGTAACCCAGCTGGCCTTGAACCAGAAATCTGTACCTTTCGCAAGAGTCTGTGGTTTGTGCTCCTCTGCCGACCACCATACAGACCTTTGCCCTTCCATGCAACAACCTGGAGCAATTGAGCAGCCCGAAGCTTATGCTGCAAACATTTACAATATACCTCCTCAACCTCAGCAGCAAAATCAACCACAATAGAACAATTATGACCTCTCCAGCAACAGATACAACCCTGGATGGAGGAATCACCCTAATCTCAGATGGTCTAGCCCTCAGCAACAACAACAACAGCCTGCTCCTTCCTTCCAAAATGTTGTTGGCCCAAGCAGACCATACATTCCTCCACCAATCCAACAACAGCAATAGCCCCAGAAACAGCCAACAGTTGAGGCTCCTCCACAACCTTCCCTCGAAGAACTTGTGAGGCAAATGACCATGCAGAACATGCAGTTTCAACAAGAGACTAGAGCCTCCATTCAGAGCTTAACCACTCAGATGGGACAATTGGCTACACAATTAAATCAACAACAGTCCCAGAATTCTGACAAGCTGCCTTCTCAATCTGTCCAAAATCCCAAAAATGTCAGTGCCATTTCATTGAGGTCGGGAAAGCAGTGTCAAGGACCTCAACCTGTAGCACCTTCCTCATCTGCAAATGAACCTGCTAAACTTCACTCTACTCCAGAAAAAGGTGATGACAAAATTTACCTAACAATTTCTGTGCAGGTGAATCTTCCACTGGTAATTCTGATTTGCAGAAGCAGCATATCCCTCCTCTTTCATTCCCTCCAAGAGCAGTTTCCAACAAAAAAATGGAAGAGGCAGAGAAAGAGATCTTGGAAACATTTAGAAAAGTTGAGGTAAACATACCTCTGCTGGATGCAATAAAGCAAATTCCAAGATATGCTAAATTCTTGAAGGAGTTGTGCACTAATAAGCGGAAGCTTAAAGGAAGTGAACGAATTAGCATGGGCAGAAATGTCTCCGCACTGATTGGTAAATCTGTTCCCCAAATTCCTGAAAAATGTAAAGATTCAGGTACATTCAGCATACCTTGTATTATAGGGAATAGTAAGTTTGACAATGTCATGCTAGATTTAGGAGCTTCTGTTAGTGTTATGCCTCTGTCTATTTTTAATTCTCTATCTCTAGGTCCCTTGCAGTCAACTGATGTGGTAATTCATTTAGCTAATAGAAGTGTTGCCTACCCTGTTGGTTTCATAGAAGATGTCTTAGTTAGAGTTGGTGAACTGATTTTCCCTATTGATTTTTATATTTTGAATATGGAAGATGGATTTTCTCAAGGATCAGTTCCCATCATTCTAGGCAGACCCTTTATGAAAACTGCTAGAACTAAGATAGATGTTTATGCAGGCACACTATCCATGGAGTTTGGTGATATAGCTGTTCATTTTAATATTCTTGATGCTATGAAATACCCATCTAAAGATCTTTTTGTATTTTGTGCTGAAATAATTGACCATGTTGTTGATGAATACATGACTGATCTTTACTCTAATCTGCATGCCTCTCACTCTTCATGCATTGAGTCTGAAATTGTACTTGATCATATGTCTGAATTTGATGCTGAAAGTGAATCTGAAAGTGATATTGATTGCATGTCTGGTGGTGGTGTTTTACCTCTCGAGATTGATTTTATAGAGTCAGATAGGACTAACCATGTTTCAGGAAGTACACGTAACTCTGACTTTCTTTATGAGGTACAGGCTGAGAAACCATCTCCTTCTACCACTATCCAGCCGACCACACCAGAATTGAAGCCTCTGCCATCAAATTTAAAATGCGCTTACTTGGATGATAGCAAAAGTTTTCCAGTGATTATATCTGCCTCCCTTGCTGACGAGCAAGAGGAGAAGTTGTTGTCTGTTTTCAAGAAGCATAAGAAGGCTATAGGCTGGACCCTGGCGGACATTCCTGGTATTAGCCCATCCACATGTATGCATCGAATAAATTTAGAGGATGGAGCTAAACCAATAAGACAGCCACAGAGAAGACTCAACCCAGTGATTCTTGATGTAGTGAAGAAGGAGATAACCAAGCTTTTGCAAGCTGGAATCATTTATCCTATCTCCGACAGCCAGTGGGTGAGTCTCGTCCAGGTAGTCCCGAAGAAGACCGGCCTCACAGTGATAAAAAATGAGAAGGAGGAGCTGATTCCTACTCGGGTGCAGAATAGTTGGAGAGTCTGCATTGACTGTAGGAGGCTAAACCAGGTTACCAAAAAGGACCATTTTCCCCTGCCATTCATTGACCAGATGCTTGAACGCCTGGCAGGTAAATCTCACTACTATTTCCTTGATGGTTTTTCTGGTTATATGCAAATTACTATTGCTCCTGAGGATCAGGAAAAGACCACATTCACCTGCCCCTTCGGCACTTTTTCCTATAGGAGGATGCCTTTTGGCCTGTGCAATGCCCCTGGTACCTTCCAACGGTGCATGATTAGTATTTTCAGTGATTTCTTAGAAAATTGCATAGAGGTGTTTTTGGATTATTTCACTGTGTATGGATCCTCTTTTGATGGTTGTTTGGATAGTTTGGAAAAAGTTTTGAATAGATGCATTGAAACTAACCTTGTTCTAAATTTTGAAAAATGTCATTTTATGGTTGAGCAAGGTATAGTTTTAGGTCATATTATTTCCAATAAGGATATTGAAGTAGATCCTGCAAAAATTTCTGTTATTTCACAATTGCCTTACCCCTCTTGTGTGCGAGAGGTGCGATCTTTTCTTGGTTATGCAGGATTCTACAAGCGCTTTATAAGGGATTTTAGCAAAGTAGCCCTTCCACTGTCCAACTTGTTCCAAAAGGAGGTGGAGTTTGACTTTAATGACAGATGCAAAGAGGCTTTTGATTGCCTCAAAAGAGCGCTGACTACCACCCACATCATCCAGGCACCCGATTGGACAGCCCCTTTTGAGCTTATGTGTGATGCATCAAATTATGCATTGGGGGCTGTCCTTGCTCAGAAAATTGATGAATTTCCCAGGGTGATATACTATGCTTCTAGGACTTTAGATGCTGCCCAAACGAATTATACTACTACTGAGAAGGAGCTTCTAGCCATAGTTTTTGCTCTTGAAAAATTTCGATCTTATTTGCTTGGTACCCGCATTATTGTTTATACTGATCATGCAGCTCTGAAGTACTTGTTGAAGAAGGCTGATTCTAAGCCTAGGTTGATCCGATGGATGCTCTGGCTTCAAGAGTTTGACTTGGAGATCCGTGATAGGAGCGGAGCACAAAATTTAGTTGTTGATCATTTGAGTCGGATCAAACGTGTAACGGATGCGGATTCACCCATTCGAGATGATTTCCCAGATGATCATTTGTATATACTGTATAGTATTTCTGACTCTCTTTCTACTCCCTGGTTTGCCAACATTGTCAATTATTTAGTTGCTTCTGTTTTTCCTCCCTCAGCATCTAAGGCCCAAAAAGATAAAATTAAAAGTGATGCTAAGTATTTTATTTGGGATGACCCCTACTTGTGGAAATTGTGCAGTGATCAGGTAATTAGACGATGCATTCCAGATCACGAGACTGACTCAGTCCTGCAGTTCTATCATTCTTCCGCACCGGGAGGTCATCTGGGTGTTCAAAGGACAGCTCGCAAAGTGCTTGATTGTGGTTTTTATTGGCCCACCATCTTTAAAGATGCGTGGAAGATCTGCAGCACTTGTGAGCAGTGTCAGAGAGCAGGAAATGCACTTACATGGCGACAAAAAATGCCTCAGCAACCTATGCTATTCTGTGAGGTGTTTGATGTCTGAGGTATAGATTTCATGGGCCCTTTTCCTGTCTCTTTTGGTTATGTTTACATTCTCCTTGCAGTTGACTATGTTTCAAAATGGGTGGAAGCCAAGCCCACTAGAACTAATGATGCTAAAGTTGTTGCAGATTTTGTCAGGTCTAATCTGTTTTGCAGGTTTGGAGTACCTAAAGCAATTGTTAGTGATCAAGGAACCCATTTTTGCAACAGAACAATGCATGCCCTGCTTAAAAAGTATGGGGTGGTACACAGCGTATCCACACCATACCAGCCCCAGACCAATGGACAGGCAGAAATTTCTAACTGGGAGATCAAGAGAATTTTAGAGAAGATTGTGCAGCCAAGCAGGAAAGATTGGAGTACCAGGCTTGATGATGCTCTCTGGGCACATCGGACTGCCTACAAAGCACCCATAGGAATGTCTCCTTATCGGGTTGTCTTTGGAAAGTCATGTCATCTTCCAGTGGAAATTGAGCACAAAGCATACTGGGCAGTGAAGACTTGCAACTTCTCTATGGATCAAGCTGGTGAGGAAAGAAAGTTGCAACTGAGTGAGTTAGATGAAATCCGCCTAGAAGCCTACAAGAATGCCAAGTTCTACAAAGAAAAGACTAAGAAGTTCCATGATAGCATGATAGTTAAGAAGGACTTCATGGTTGGGCAAAAAGTGTTATTGTATAATTCTAGGCTTGGACTCATGAGTGGTAAGTTGAGGTCTAAGTGGATTGGTCCTTTTGTTGTTACTAATGTTTTTCCTTATGGTACAGTTGAGATCAAAAGCGACTCCACAAACAAGAGCTTCAAGGTCAACAGACATCGACTTAAGCCATTCCTCACAAACCCTTCTTTAGTGGACGTAGTGGTGGAAGAGACTTCCTTACTCCACCCTACCCTTCCTCCACCATGACTTAGGGAGTTCATCTTTTCCTATCTCCTTCTTTTCTTTTATTACACTTGTCCGATTCTATTTGATGGTTTAATTGTTTTTAATCTTTTAATTGTGCTACATTGAGGACAATGTGTTGTTTAAGTATGGGGGGGAGTGTTCTTTTGGTTTTGCTAGTTTTGTCGGTTTTGTTAATTTGTTAGTTGTGTTAATTTGTTAATGTTGTTAGACTTCTAGTTTAATATTTTGGGTCAATTTTGTGTGCATGTACGACTTTGCATGTTTTTCTTTGAATTATAGGATATGTTCAAGAAATGGGTAATGTAGATGCAATTGCTTTTGATGTTTTGATGATGATCATGATGATATGATGCAATTGATGTAAATGGGCTTTTCAAGATTAAATTCAAGACAATACTTCAAGATTACAAGTCACAGCATCAAGATGATCACTAGTATATTAGGAAGGGAATTCCTAATTGAATTAGCAAAAGGTTTGGCCAAGTAATTTAAATTAAAAAGTGTTTTACAAAGGTTTTACTCTCTGGTAATCAATTACCAGAGGATGTAATCGATTACCAGTGGCCAAATATATTTTATAACAACTACTAAAAATTTGAATTCGAAATTTTAGACTGTGTAATCGATTACACAATTTTGGTAATCGATTACCAGCAGTTAGTAAACGTTTTAATTCAAATTTTAAAAGCTGTAATCGATTACACAATTACTGTAATCGATTACCAGACAGGATTTTCAGAAAAATAATTTTAAGAGTCACAACTTTTCAAAGGCTTTATTCATGACCACCAATGGTCTATATATATGTAACTTAAACACGAAATTGCTCAGAGATTTTTAGAACAACAAGTGTTTATCCTCTCAAAGAGCAAATTCATTTTATCCTCTTAAGAATTCCTTGGCCAATTCAATTGCAATTCATTAAGGAATTATTTGAGTGCTCAATCTGTAAAATCCATCTCTTTCTAGAGAGATTTGTTCTTCTTCTTCTTCTCATTCTCTAAGGGATTAAGAGACTGTGAGTCTCTTGTTGTAAAGGATCTCTAAACACAAAGGAAGGATTGTCCTTGTGTGTTTAGAACTTGTAAAAGGAATTTACAAGATAGTGGAACTCTCAAGCGGGTTGCTTGGGGACTGGACATAGGCACAAGGGTGTGGCCGAACCAGTATAAAACTGAGTTTGCATTTTCTCTTCCCTTAATCTCCTTTATTTATTATTGCTTTATATTCATATTCAAATTGTTTCATTTGAATTAATATTTAAGAAGATTGTCATTAAGGGAATTCATAACTTGAGTAAAAAGTGAAATAGATTTTTAATTAGGGGAAATAGTTTGGAATATCTTAATTCAACCCCCCCCCCCTTCTTAAGATATCTGAGGCCACTTGGCTAACAAGTGGCATCAGAGCTTCATTCTTGTATAAAGTTTAGAAGCTTCAAGAAAAAGATGGCCTCAGCAAATTCCTTATTTCCAGAAGGGAATTCTATCAATAGACCTCCAATCTTTAATGGAGAGGGTTACCACTACTGGAAAACCCGAATGCAAATTTTTATCGAGGCAATAGATCTAAATATCTGGGAAGCCATAGAAATAGGGCCTTATATACCCACCACAGTAGAAAGAGTTTCAATAGATGGTAGTTCATCAAGTGAAAGCATAACCATAGAAAAACCTAGAGATAGATGGTCTGAAGAGGATAGAAAACGAGTACAATACAACTTAAAAGCCAAAAACATAATAACATCTGCCCTAGGAATGGATGAATATTTCAGGGTTTCAAATTGTAAGAGTGCTAAGGAAATGTGGGACACTCTTCGATTAACACATGAAGGAACTACAGATGTTAAAAGATCTAGGATAAATGCACTAACTCATGAGTATGAATTATTTAGAATGAATGCAAATGAAAATATTCAGAGTATGCAAAAGAGATTTACACATATAGTAAATCATCTAGCAGCCTTAGGCAAAGAATTTCAAAATGAGGATCTTATAAACAAGGTGTTAAGATGTTTAAGTAGAGAATGGCAACCCAAAGTAACGGCCATTTCTGAATCAAGAGATTTGTCTAACATGTCTCTTGCCACTTTATTTGGAAAGTTGCAGGAACACGAGATGGAACTATTGAGATTGCACCAAAATGAAGAAAATGACAAGAAAAAGAAAGGAATTGCTCTTAAAGCATCATCCTCAATTCAAGAAGAAAGTGATCAGGATAATGATCCAGATGATGATGATGATCTAAGTCTTTTTGTAAAAAGATTCAACAAGTTTCTTAAAGTAAGAGGAAATCAGAGGCGACCAAATTTTAAATCAAAGAGAAGGACAGAAAATTCATCCTCTACTCTAAAATGCTTTGAATGCAATCAACCTGGACATCTGAGGGTTGATTGTCCCATCTTCAAGAAAAAGATGGAAAAATCTGAAAAGAAAAATCATAGTGAAAAGAAACTGAAGAAAGCATACATCACATGGGATGAAAATGATTTGGAATCCTCTGAAGATTATGAAAATGAAGAGATAAATCTCTGCCTTATGGCCAAAAGTTACGAAAGTGATGAAGAGGTAACATCTTCAAACAACTTATCTATTTCTTTTGATGAATTGCAAGATGCATTTGCTGATCTGCATAAAGAATCAATTAAACTTGCAAAATTAGTTTCATCATCAAAGAAAACAATTTCAAATTTAGAAAATGAAATTTCGAAATTAAACAAAGAATTAGATCTTCTTAGAAATGAAGTCTCAATCTCTAAAACAAATGAAAAAGTTAATATCTCCACTATTAATGACAAGAAAATAACAGATTCTTGTAGTTGTTGTGATAAATATGTAAAAGAAATTAAAGAGTTGAAAAATTCACTTGCAAAATTTTCATATAGTAGAAATAATTTAGATGTTATATTAAGTAAACAAAGATATGTGTCTAATAAAAATGGACTAGGGTATAAATCTGAAAAACAACAAAAGGTTCATAAAAACTTTTCCACTTCCACACAAAAATGTAATTCTAATTCTATCACTTGTTTTTAATGTGGAAGAAGAGGACATGGCATATCAACTTGCTACTTCAAGAAAAATTACAGTAACATTAAAATGATATGGGTCCCAAAAGGATCCTCAGTTTATACTAACATGCAAGGACCCAATAAAATTTGGGTACCTAAGTCAAAAACTTGATTATGCAGGTATCTTTGAGAAAGAAGTGGTACATAGATAGCGGATGCTCAAAACATATGACTGGAGATGCATCAAATTTTACACATATATCTCCAAAGAAAAGCAGGCATGTAACATATGGTGACAACAACAAAGGTAGAATTCTTGGAGTGGGTAAAATAGGTACAAATTCTTCAAACTCCATTGAAAATGTTCTACTTGTTGAAGGCCTTAAGCATAGCCTGCTTAGCGTTAGTCAACTATGTGACAAAGGCTATCTAGTATCATTTGATTCTCATAAATGTCTTATAGAACATAAGCATGACATTAATATAAAGCATGTAGGACATAGAGTCAATAATGTTTACATGATAGACTTAAGCATAAAACAAGAAAACAATCATTGCTTTCTTAGTAAAGATGATGATCCATGGTTATGGCATAAAAGAATTGCTCACATAAACATGGATCACTTAAATAAGTTAATTTCAAAAGATTTAGTAGTTGGTTTGCCTAAATTGAAATTTGAAAAAGATAAACTATGCGATGCATGTCAAAAGGGCAAACAAACAAGAGTCTCATTCAAACCTAAAAATGTTGTTTCAACCACTCGACCATTACAGTTATTGCATATGGATCTATTTGGTCCATCTAGAACCATGAGTTTTGGAGGAAATTACTATGCTCTAGTTATAGTTGATGATTTCTCTAGATATACTTGGACATTATTTATTACACATAAAAGTGATTCATTCCAAGCATTTAGGAAACTTGCTAAAGTCATACAAAACAAGAAAAATCTCAAGATTGCATCCATTAGAAGTGATCATGGGGGTGAATTTGAAAATAAAGATTTTGAATTATTTTGTGATGAACATGGTATTGAACATAATTTTTCTGCACCAAGAACCCCTCAACAAAATGGAGTTGTTGAGAGGAAAAATAGGTCATTGGAAGAAATTGCAAGAACTTTATTAAATGATACTTCTCTTCCAAAGTATTTTTGGGCTGAAGCTGTCAATACTGCATGTTACATCATGAATAGGGCCTTGATAAGACCTATTTTAAAGAAAACCCCATATGAGTTATTTAATGGTAGAAAACCTAATATCTCTCATCTACATGTTTTTGGTTGCAAGTGCTTTGTACTTAATAATGGTAAAGATAATCTAGGAAAATTCGATGCAAAATCTGATGAAGGCATTTTTCTTGGATATTCATTACAAAGAAAAGCATATAGGATATATAATAAAAGAACTATGAATATCGAGGAATCCATTCATGTTACCTTTGACGAATCTAATGCTATCTTGTCAAGAAAGAATATGCTAGATGACATTGCAGATTCTTTAGAACATATGAATATTGATGAACAAGATTCCAAAGGAAATGATAAAGGAAACAATGAAGATCCTCCAGAAGAAGTCAAATCCAATAATGAACTTCCAAGAGAATGGAAAGCTTCAAGAGATCATCCCCTCGACAACATTATTGGTGATATCTCAAAAGGGGTAACAACTAGACATTCTCTTAAAGATTTATGCAATAATATGACTTTTGTATCCATGATTGAACCTAAAAATATAAAAGAAGCCATAGTAGATGATAATTGGATCATTGCCATGCAAGAAGAACTAAACCAATTTGAAAGAAACAATGTATGGAAATTAGTAGAAAAACCTGAAAATTATCCTGTCATAGGAACTAAATGGGTTTTTAGAAATAAATTAGATGAACATGGTATAATTATTAGAAATAAAGCCAGGTTAGTAGCAAAAGGGTATAATCAAGAAGAGGGAATAGACTATGAAGAAACATATGCTCCTGTTGCAAGATTAGAAGCCATTAGAATGCTTTTGGCATATGCATCCATAATGGACTTTAAACTTTATCAAATGGATGTTTTGAGTGCCTTTCTAAATGGTTTAATTCAAGAAGAGGTATATGTTGAACAACCCCTTGGTTTTGAAATTCCTGATAAACCAAACCATGTTTATAAATTACAAAAGGCTCTTTATGGTTTGAAACAAGCCCCTAGGGCGTGGTATGAACGCTTAAGTAATTTTCTTCTAGAAAAAGATTTCTCCAGAGGTAAAGTGGATACCACATTGTTCATAAAGAGAAAGCATAATGATATTTTGTTGGTTCAAATATATGTTGATGATATAATTTTTGGATCCACTAATGATTCATTGTGCAAGGAGTTTTCCCTTGATATGCAAAGTGAATTTGAAATTTCAATGATGGGAGAACTAAAGTACTTTCTGGGATTACAAATCAAGCAAACTCAAGAAGGAATATTCATCAATCAATCCAAGTACTGCAAGGAATTGATCAAAAGATTTGGGATGGATAGTGCAAAACACATGTCTACACCGATGAGCACTAATTGTTACTTAGATAAAGATGAATCTGGTCAGTCTATAGACATAAAACAATATCGAGGTATGATCGGATCTCTTCTTTATTTATCTGCTAGTAGACCTGATATTATGTTTAGTGTATGCATGTGTGCTAGGTTTCAATCCAACCCCAAACAATCACATTTAAGTGCAGTAAAGAGAATCATGAGATACCTATTAGGAACAATCAATTTAGGATTATGGTATCCTAAGAATTCAACATGTAACTTAATAGGATATTCTGATTCTGATTTTGCCAGATCTAAAATTGATAGAAAAAGTACAATTGGAACTTGTCAATTTATTGGATCGGCTCTTGTCTCATGGCATAGTAAGAAACAAAACAGTGTTGCTTTATCCACTGCTGAAGCGGAGTATATCTCTGCCGGTAGTTGTTGTGCACTGATTTTATGGATGAAGCAACAATTATCTGACTATGGCATCATTCTTAATCGCATACCTATTAAGTGTGATAATACTAGTGCCATAAATCTATCCAAAAACCCAGTTCAACACTCTAGAACTAAACATATAGAGATTAGACACCACTTTCTTAGAGATCATGTCCTAAAGGGAGATTGTGTATTAGAATTTGTTGATACTAAGAATCAACTTGCTGATATTTTCACTAAACCTCTCCCCAAGGAAGTGTTCTTCTCTATTAGAAGAGAACTAGGTCTCTTAGATGTAAGAGATTTAGAAAAATAGGGATTGATTGGTTGATTGATTGGTTGATTTACTCTTACTTATTGATTGTAGATTATTTTGTTTGTTTGATCATGTTTGAATTCTTGTTTTTATGATAGAATTTATGATTTCTTGTGTATATAATAATTGAATGATTGAATTTAGTGTATTAGTAGTGAAAATTAGTCATATAGGATGTATTTGAGCATAAACATGGATATTCTCTTAAGAAACTAGCCTAGGATAGGCTCTGGTAATCGATTACCATCCAGTGTAATCGATTACACATGAACAGGGAGCCTGTAATCGATTACAACATCCTGTAATCGATTACCAGAAGGCTTATTGGGCCTGTAATCGATTACCAATACCTGTAATCGATTACAATGCGTCATCTTCCATAAATACTCACGAAATCAGAGCTGCTGCGCAGCCAAAGCCTCCTCCACGTTTTCCTCCATACCTAGAACTTCAAACCTTCGATTCTCACTCAATTCTTCACCAAATCACGTCCCGTAAAGCCCAATCTTCCTCTTTTTCACTCCTCTTTCACTTCCACTGATCAAAATCCAAAAAAACTTCATCAAATGGCAGAGCCATCGAAGAAGAGAAAGGGATCATCCTCCACCGCTGCTGCTGCTGCCCATCGCCGCCACGGCCCATCCGGAGCACCCACAGCACCTATTCCTCCTTCTTTGTCATCTCCAAGATCATCAACATTGTTTCCATCCGATGATCAACGTCTACGGTACCTTTCTCAGTTTTCTTCAAGAATAATCTTAGACCCTAAGTACCTAGACGTAGAGTTCTTTAATGATGAAACGTTTGATTGCTATCAAGTGTTTCAAAATTCTGGTCTTGTTGATTTCATGTCATTAAAATTGCCATATTATCCTGAACTTGTAAAAGTCTTCTACTGCAATTTAAAAATTCAGGATGGTATCATTATGTCTGAGGTGCATGGTACTTCTATGGTCATTGATCAGTCACTATTCTTTTCTTTGACTCATTTACCCAGTTCAGGTGCACCTTTTGAGGGCACCATTGTTGATGACTGGAAATTCGATTATTCGAGTCATGATGCTCGTCGCATGGTCTGCAATGATCAAGCTGAAATGACCGGTAGATTGCTGGCCGGGTCATTAACATTTGATAATCGCATCATGCATTATATCATTGTTAGAATTTTGCTTCCTCGGTCTTCAAATTTAGCACAAGCCTCTGAGGAGGATTTGATTCTTATGTGGGCTTTTCTTACCGGTCGTCAGATCGACTGGGCCCATTTGGTTCGGTACCGAATGCATAAGGCATTACGGGCCAATGCACCTCTTCCTTATCCACATTTGATTACTCTGTTTTTGCGTCATTTTCAAATTCCGCTTGATGATGAACCCTTTGTTCAAGTCAAGCGTTCTTTTGCAATTGATGCTGGTGCAGTGACCTCCTTTGGGTATCGTAAAGATCGGAATGGACAATGGCTGAAGAAGGATGCACTCCCTCCTCAAGATGAACGTACTCCTTCACCTCCCCCTCAACGTGAAGATTCCGCACTCATGAATGAAGTCCTCTCCGAATTACGGGGTCTTCGTTCTTATGTTGGTGACCGCTTCGACTCGTTAGATACACGCTTTGCCGGTATGGACATTCGCCTCACACAGCTTGAAGAGGATGTCGGATACATTCGTCAGAGTTTCGATCTTCCACCACCACCTCCGTCTTCTTAGATTTTAGTTTCTAATTATAAGTCTTTAATAAGCCGTGTATTTTGGCTGTTTAAGTTTCTTAGAGTTTCAATTATTACGTTAAGTACTTTGCTTATTTATCTTGTGGTATTAAGATTTCAGACTTTTTCTGCTTTGACATTGTGTGGTTGTTGACATTTTGAGTTATTTGGATTCTGGATTGATTATTTCTTGTTTGTGAGTTTGGATGGTTATGCTTTATACTCTGATCTTTATATCTTTCTACTCCTTTGTTATATCTGTGTTGATTCCCTAGTTCTTTGGCTTTTTGATGTTGCCAAAGGGGGAGAAAAGGTTGGTTGTAGAAAAAGCTTAACAACCTTAGAAATCAAGTGATCATAAATTCCGAAATATAGGGGGAGTAAACGCACATTTTATCTATATACAATTGTTTGTTGCTTGCTTTAATCTTGATTTCAGGTATTGTATTGTCATCATCAAAAAGGGGGAGATTGTAGATGCAATTGCTTTTGATGTTTTGATGATGATCATGATGATATGATGCAATTGATGTAAATGGGCTTTTCAAGATTAAATTCAAGACAATACTTCAAGATTACAAGTCACAGCATCAAGATGATCACTAGTATATTAGGAAGGGAATTCCTAATTGAATTAGCAAAAGGTTTGGCCAAGTAATTTAAATTAAAAAGTGTTTTACAAAGGTTTTACTCTCTGGTAATCAATTACCAGAGGATGTAATCGATTACCAGTGGCCAAATATATTTTATAACAACTACTAAAAATTTGAATTCGAAATTTTAGACTGTGTAATCGATTACACAATTTTGGTAATCGATTACCAGCAGTTAGTAAACGTTTTAATTCAAATTTTAAAAGCTGTAATCGATTACACAATTACTGTAATCGATTACCAGACAGGATTTTCAGAAAAATAATTTTAAGAGTCACAACTTTTCAAAGGCTTTATTCATGACCACCAATGGTCTATATATATGTAACTTAAACACGAAATTGCTCAGAGATTTTCAGAACAACAAGTGTTTATCCTCTCAAAGAGCAAATTCATTTTATCCTCTTAAGAATTCCTTGGCCAATTCAATTGCAATTCATTAAGGAATTATTTGAGTGCTTAATCTGTAAAATCCATCTCTTTCTAGAGAGATTTTTTCTTCTTCTTCTTCTCATTCTCTAAGGGATTAAGAGACTGTGAGTCTCTTGTTGTAAAGGATCTCTAAACACAAAGGAAGGATTGTCCTTGTGTGTTTAGAACTTGTAAAAGGAATTTACAAGATAGTGGAACTCTCAAGCGGGTTGCTTGGGGACTGGACGTAGGCACAAGGTTGTGGCCGAACCAGTATAAAACTGAGTTTGCATTTTCTCTTCCCTTAATCTCCTTTATTTATTATTGCTTTATATTCATATTCAAATTGTTTCATTTGAATTAATATTTAAGAAGATTGTCATTAAGGGAATTCATAACTTGAGTAAAAAGTGAAATAGATTTTTAATTAGGGGAAATAGTTTGGAATATCTTAATTCAACCCCCCCCCCCCTTCTTAAGATATCTGAGGCCACTTGGCTAACAGGTAATTGTTTTGAAAATAAAAGTTCTTGACATTTTGTGACTTGAAATCCTTGATTCTCCTCTACATGTCATGATAGTTTTGAAAGCTCAATTTGAAAGTGATGAGTTTACCTTTGTGAGAATTTGAGCCATCCATCATCATAATCATTTGGTGTGTTTTGCCCCATTGATTGCTTGCACAATAGCCTTGGCTTGATTCTTGTTGATGCTTCCTAATTCACATGAATATTTGGAAATGATTGAGGCAATTTTGTTCTTATAAGCTTCTAGCCAAATGGACTTACCTTGAATTAATTCCTTTGATAGCCCTTTTGAGCCTTGTCTCCCTTTCCTTGTTTTGAAGCTCACTACAAGCCTTAAATGAAAAACCATGATATCACCATATCCTTAAGGAATTTTGGAGCTTTGGAATTGTTTTGGGAATAAGTGTGGGGGTTTTTGTTTCATTGGATAACATGTTTTGTTGGCTATGCTTCATGATGTATTTTGGGCCATACTTGATGTACATTGTATATTGGTTAAATGTTGGACATGCTGAATGAGATGTTGTTTCTCAAAGGCTACATATGCAAAAAAAAAAAATCGAAAAAGAAAAAGAAAAGCAATAAGGTTGAGTGAATAAGATCTTAAATGACAAAAGAATGATGAGACTCTTGGTTCTACTCTTTATGTTTAAATTTTATCTTTACTTCTTTTTATTTTCATATTTTTTTTCTTAAGATGCACTTATTCTCCATTGCTCCTCTATTCCTTTGGGATTCAGCCACTTATTCCATATTTTTCCATACCTTGTCCTTGGCCCCATTACAACCTTAAAAGACCTTTTGATCCTCATGTGCTTGTGTTTATGGGTTGATTGTCAATTTTAGAATCTTGCAAAGTTTACGTGGTGTTTGTTTTCATGGGTGCTTTGAGGGTAAATAGTAGCCTAGACACTTGAGAGATAGAGTGTATATCTTGTGAGGCTTTATCACTTTTCATTCTTGAGCTGATTAACTATTTTGCCATGATTGGGTTGCTTGGATGATTTTCATGAATGTCTTGACTTTTCGGATCTCCTTATGTTAGATGTTACCCATTCCTTTCATTCCCTGATGTTCATTGAGAAATATGTGAATGTTTTCGTTTGTCTCTCTTTGATATCCTTGGACTTTGTTCTTTGTTTCATTTTGCCCAGGAGTGCAAAAGGCTAAGTAAGGGGGGTTTTGATGTGCCATCATTTTCTTCTATTTTCTAAACCCTTTTTGCACCATTTTAATTACTGATTGGTCTTAATTGTCAATTAATTAGGCAGTTTTATTATTTGGGCTCATTTAGCTAATTTGATGTTTTTAATCTAATTTCAGGAATTAATGAAACATTGGGCTTAATCCGGATTTTGGTTGTGGACTTGAAGAGGGCAAATAAAGCAGCGCTTACCTTAGTTAATTTCTAATTAGGAAATTTCGCAATTTTATTTTATGTAGTGTTTATTTCGTTTTGGGCCAGAGTATTGTAATAGGGCCCAGTGACTTTGAGTGACTCTTTTTAAATAGCAGCCTTGGGATTCGTGAAGGCTATTCTCTTATGTTATTCATTATTCAGAGCTTTGTTTAGGTTTTACGTTTTTTTGCTTGAATGCTACTGTTTGGTTCTTAATGCAATTTTCCATTTTCTGCTTCTAATAACAATTTCGTTCTTGTTTCTTCTTCTACTTTCATTTACGTTTCAACTTTCATTTACGTTTTTGCTTCATTTACGTTTCTGCTTTTAGTTTCATTTGCGTTTTCTGTTTGAATCTATGGAAGGCTAGATTTTCTGGTGTTGTTTCCTTTTGAGGACGAAGCCCAACTCTTTTTGAGGTTTCGTTTATAATGTGGTTTCCTGGCAGTTTCCCCTTCACCAATTAACCCAAATTCATGAACATTAATCAGTGCACGCTTCGTGTTCGATTAATTGCCTCTGAGCCTAACTTGCGTTCATGCTTAATGGACGAAGGGCTAACTGGTGTATGTGTTGCCTAATCACGTATTGACAACCCTAAGTTGATTTTCGCTTAGTAAATTGAAATAGGGTTGGATTAAGTGGTTAACTGTTAGGGACGAATTCTCCATAACCCAGGATAAGAGAATGGCTTCTAAATCAGAGGAAACAACCCATTTTTAATATTAGTAGTTTCGTATTCCAGTTTACTTTTTCTGTCCTTTAAATCACAAAACAAACAACCCCCCCCCCAATCGTTACTGTTACTGCAAGTGTATTATGAACATTTGGTTTATCATTGCTCGTTGGGAAATGACCTAGGACCACTTCCTAGTTACTGCATTTTCATGTTTATTTGATTCGGTACGACCTCGATCAACTACACGTACTTGCCATCAGAGGGCTGCACGCCCTCACCTTCAGAGGACTACATGTCCTAACCTTTAGAGGACTACACGTCCTCACCTTCAGAGGACTACACGTCCTCACCTTTAAAGGGCTACACGTCCTCCCCTTCAGAGGACTACACGTCCTCGCCTTCAGAGGGCTACACGTCCTTCACTTCAAAGGACTACACGTCCTCCCCTTCAGAGGACTACACGTCCTCGCCTTCAGAGGGCTACACGCTCTCGCCTTCAGTGGGCTCCACATCCGCACCTTAAGAGAATTTGAGGTCTTCTACCCTTAATGCTTAACCGAGACTTGCGCTCCCGGTTAAGGGGCCAGTAGTTTCCTTTTATTAGTTCCTTTTCTAGGGCCACCCCCTAATCCTAGAGGAGTGCTAACTGTTTGAGCACAACTAGAAGAGGAGGCTATCGCGCAGCTACTATGCGTACCAGGTCAAGATTTCACCTGTGTCACTGCAAAGAGACGAGTGTGCATCATGCGCACCAACATGACCACTCTTACACAGATATGAATGATGTTGCTTCTTAGCAACATTCTTCCCAGTGACCACAATGCCGATCACCCTGCGGAAGTATCAGTTGGTCTGTGCCATCCCAACATAGGAAAGTATGCATATGGTTCAACTGATTTCTGATGCCATCTACTATTTGTAGGGATCGCGCCCACAAGACACCCAGTGGACCCGGAGGAGCCCAACAGGGCCCTGGGGTTTCCAGCTCTGGTTATGGGCCTCTGTCAGTCCTACAGGGTCCCCGTCCTCCCCAGCAAGGTCATGCCATCGTGACATAGGTAAGTATGCACTTCTCTCAACTAATTTATGATGTCATCTATTGTTTGCAGGGATCACGCCCGCAAGACACCCAGTGGACCCGGAGAAGTACAACAGGGTCTTGGGGTATCTAGCTCTGATTACGGGCCTCTGTCAGTTCTACGGAGTGTCTGTCACCTCCAGCAGGGTCATCAGGCCCCCTACTAACCGAGCTTTCATCAAGAAGTATTGCGTCCCCAGGCAGGCACAGGGTGAGACACCACAGCAGCCTGGGGATGGCCAGCATGGGGCAACAGACGCATCGCCGCCACCTCCAGAGCCCCTCAGCTCATCTACAAAGGCTGGAGCGTTGCCTACGACCCGTGGCCGACCAGCAGGCGACCAAGTCCAAAGCCAAAGGTAAGCAAAAGCACTAGGTCCGTGACCGACAAGTCATCACGCGTCCAGCTCAAGACGTTAAAGAAGCGCTACTAGGAGGCAACCTAGTACCTTTTAAATTTCTTCTTGTTATTTAATCACCTTTTGTTTCTCAAGTCATAGTAGGACACACCTAGTTGCTCATGATCCTAGGAATTTAAATAAAACAAGCACAAGCTCGAAAGGTAGTCATACCTCACAAAATATATGTATGTGTGTTTAGGTAGAAAGATACCTTACATATGCATGTATATAGCAAAAATACCTCACAATATATATGTGTGTGTGTGTGTGTGTGTGTGTGTGTGTGTGTGTGTGTGTTTAGGTAGCAAGATACCTTGGATATGCATGTATATAGCAAAAATACCTCACAAGAACAAAAAATATATCTTTCGACTGAAAAGCCAACATGCTTTTGAAGAGAAATAACTTCTAGCTTTTCTTTGAAAAAGATTCACTGATCATAACCAGTTTTTGAAAAAATGTGTATACACCTGAAGGGTGAATGCTGTGAAAATTTTACCGAACGCCCAAAATAGACTTGGATGAATGCATGAATTGATAAAAGAACATGTTTTGGAAACACTGGGTTGACTTAAATAGGAAAAATGAATCCTGAGCCTTAGTGTCACATAACCATAAAAACTTGATGCTTGAGTGTCCACATGGGTGCATGCATGACCAGTTTTGCATAAAATTTCCTAATCATCATTGTTGCATGTGTGTCATGGAAATAATGTGGGACATCCCCTTTATCCCTGAACCGCTGGCCAAACCAACACTCTGACATATATTGTGTCCAGCCATTCTACAAGCCTTGAGCCAAAATCCCAACTCACCATAAACCTTGACCCAGGGTGAGAATGCCCATCCTCGCCTTCAAAAGAAAACAAAACAAAAAAGGAATGTTCCCGATCAAAGATCGGAAGAAAGCAAAAGAAGAAAATTCCCAATCAAAGATTGAGAGAAAGCAAAAGAAGAAAATTCCTAATCAAAGATTGAGAGAAAGCAAAAAAGAAAGAAAATTCCCGATCAAAGATTGGAAGAAAACAAAGAAAAGAAAATTCTTGATCAAAGATTGGAAAAAAACAAAAAAGAAAGGAAAATTCCCGATCAAAGATCGGAAGAAAGCAAAAAGAAATATACAAAAAGGTCTTTGGACCAGACAATATCTGAACAATACAGAATTGTCACATGTAAACAAGAAAAGAAAGGAAACCATGACCCAAAGTGGTCCTCTCCCTTTGAAAAGGAAAAGGCCCAAACACTCAAAGCCAAATTTCCCACAAAAAAAAACACCATTCCCAAGAAAAAGTTCTATTGATCCATGATCACGCGTGTAATCTTTGATTTGATAGGAAATGGTTTGCAAAATCAAGTCATGACATATCTATGGTTCGGAATTAGGATGAAACACTTACCTGTGTGAGATTGATACACTTTGAGTGATTTTCTTCTATTTTTGTTGGACCCAGTGTTTCCTCTAGATGATCATTTAAAAACGAAACGCTAACATCCGAAATCTCATTTATGGTTATGAGAAAATTTCATTAGCATACTCTCCTTCCCCAATAGACGCATTGTTTTCCATCAAAAAATATATGTTGCTCTGATCAGTTGGGAGTTTTGTTTCTTTACTAAAGCATGTTCACATTTTAGTTAAAGAACACCGAGACTATTTTAGTCCCACACAGTTAGCAAGAATTACGTAGGTCTGAGTTCCTCATCGCAAATTGAGGATACGTAGGAGCAAAAGCCCTGCTTTTGTCGACCACCCTACCTTTTGCTACCGTGACCCAAGAGTTCGGTGGCATGCGGAGACACTCGACGGTAACCAGCACACACCCTTTTCTATCCAGTGACCCGAGAGTCCAGTAGCATGCGGAGACACCTTACTGTTATCCACACCTCGTCTTTCGGAGACCCCAAGTCGGATTGACAAGCAAAGACCAATGTGGTCATCTGCACCCTTTCCGGAGATGTCAGCATCTTCCGGTAGAGACTATTTTAGTCTCACACTTCTTTAGCAAGAACTAAGTAGGTATAAGTTCCTCATAAAAAATTGAGGAAATGTAGGGGGCAGGCGGAGATACCCAGGTGATTATCCGTATAAACACTCTTTCTCTATCCGTAAGACTCAAAGCACGATAGCATGCAGAGACTAACGTCGTCTTCTGCACCCTTTGTCAATTGCGGCCAACGAGCCCGTTGACACGCGGAGATTTACATCGTCTTCCACGCTGTCTGTCATACTGACCCGTGAAGTCAGGTGACGTGCGGAGATACACAAGTAATTCTCCACACAGACAATGTCTGTCATATTGACCCGTGAAGTCGGGTGACGTGCGGAGATACACAAGTAATTTCTCCGCACAAACAATTTCTGCCAATACTAACCCGTGAAGTTAGGGGGCAGGCAAAGATACAAAAGTAATTTCTCCTCACAGACAATTTCTGTCAATACTAACCCGTGAAGTTAGGGGGTAAGCGGAGATACCCAGGTGGTTATCTGTATAAACACTCTTTCGCTATCTGTAAGACTCAAAGCGCGATAGCATGCAAAGACTAACATCGTCTTCTGCACCCTTTGTCAATCGCGGCCAACGAGCCCGTTGACACGCGGAGATTTACGTCGTCTTCCATGTTGTCTGTCATACTAACCCGTGAAGTCAGGTGACGTGCGGAGATACACAAGTAATTCTCCACACAGACAATGTCTGTCATACTGACCCGTGAAGTCAGGTGACATGCGGAGATACACAAGTAATTTCTCCACACAGACAATTTCTGCCAATACTAACCCGTGAAGTTAGGGGGCAGGCGGACAATTTCTGCCAATACTAACCCGTGAAGTTAGGGGGCAGGCGGAGATACCCAGGTGGTTATTCGTATAAACATTCTTTCGCTATCCATAAGACTTAAGGCACGATAGCGCGCAGAGACTAACATCGTCTTCTGCAATTTCTGTCGTCCTGACCCGTGAAGTCAGGTGATATGCGGGGTTACCTTATGGTTACCCACACCTTTCGTCAACCAGGGGGCAAACGAGCCCGTTGACGCGCAGAGACTAACATCGTCTCCTGCACCTTTTGTCATCCTGACCCTTGAAGTCAGGTGACATGCAGGGTTACCTCATGGTTACCTGCACCTTTCGTCAACCAGGGGGCAAACGAGCCCGTTGACGCGCAGAGACTAACATCGTCACCTGCACCTTCTATCGTCTTGACTCGTGAAGTCAGGTGACATGCAGGGTTACCTTATGGTTACCCGCACCTTTCGTCAACCAGGGGGCAAACGAGCCCGTTAACGCGCAGAGACTCACATCGTCTCCTGCACCTTCTGTCGTCCTGACCCGTGAAATCTGGTGACATGCGGGGTTACCTTATGGTTACCTACACCTTTCGTCAACCAGGGAGCAAACGAGCCCGTTGACACGCAGAGACTAACATCGTCTTCTGCACCTTTTGTCATCCAGGGACAGCGAGTCAGGTGGCAGATGGAGATACCTTATGGTCATCCGCACCTTTCGTCAACTGAGGGGAACGAATTAGACGATATCAAGATGATGTTGGTCATTCGGTTTTGATTATTTTCAAAAATTTTGTAGGTTTTACTCTCATCGTCCGAAAACATTCAAGCCCAACGACGCGCGAGATTCTTCTCTGCTGGGTAGGGATGATTGAGTGCAATGGCGTAGGGAAGTGTCGTGGTTGTCCAACTTTGTCGCTTCCAAGACACTGAATTTTGTTGACACTGCTGATGCCCTTTCTTTTCTTTCTGAATGACAGGTTCCGCTGGTGGGGATATTGACCGGCCGAATGATGTTCCGCTCGAACGAAATTAGTGTCTTATCTTTACTTCGCTTTTATCTCCAATAAAAGATAAGTAAAGAGGGGCAATTGTCATACCCTAATTTCGTTCGGGGACCATTTTTTGATGGCCTGCAACCTTTGCTTGACCGCTTTGAGGTACTTAACACCCATTGTTAGGTAATCCATGAAGTTCCACGGCATGTCGGAAGTCGAAAGGGAGCATTGTCGCGTAATCCGTAAAGTTCTGCAACATTCCAGAGGTCAAAAAAGGGATTGTTGCGTAATCCGTAAGGTTTCGTGACATTCTGGAAAGAAAATAAGTGTAGTTACATAATCCGTAAAGTTCCGTAACGTTACGGAAAAGGAATCAACAAAAAAAAAATAAAAGGGGTGTATTTAGTAAAAAGGGGTGTGCAAATAGCAACCAGGCCCACTTGGGCCTTCCAGGGGGTTCCAACAGAAGGCGGTGCCTTCTGGTGGAAGCAACCTAGTTCTCCTGGGCGAGCTGGGCGGCAACCACCTCCCTCTTTTTTCCTATAAATAGGGGAAAGAGGGTAGAGTAATTTCGTTCAGCCCTTCAAGTATTTAGGATTCTCTTGAAATTAGGAGAAAAATTGTTTCCGTGAAGAAAATCCACGCCAAAGCGCTTCCATAACGCTTCCGAGACGTTTCCGTGAGCGATTTCGTGAAGATTCTTCACCGTTCTTCATTGTTCTTCATCGCTCTTCGTTCGTTCTTCGGTCTTCAACCGGTACGTTCCCGAAAATCGAATCTTTCAATTCATTCTATGTACCCTTAGTGGTCCCCGCTTGTTTCGCGAGCTTTTATTTTCATTTTGTTTGTTTTCCGTACCCCCTTTTGATGTGCTTTAACCATTTATTTAAGTCGTTTTCTCACCTAATCAATAATAAAATGAATTTCCACCGATCATTTGAGTTGTAATATCGTTTAATCTTTGTTAAAATAAATTTCAATCGATCTTTCACGCCGTAACCACATTTAAAACCAAAAGAGGCAAAATAATAATAAAATAATCAAAATATCTTTGAATAAAATAATCCAAAAAAATCAATCAGACGCTTTTCTTTGGGATTTTTCTTAATTGAATTGACTAATAACCAAAGTGAAACTAAGGCTAAAATCAACTCATAAATCAAGCTTTGTCCATAAAAATCACCTAAAAACCGTTTTAAGGTCCAACGCCTTAAATGGTCCTCTTTGCTTTTATTGGTTAACGTGGACTTTCGAAAGCCTAAAGTCAACATGTAACTTTGTCACTACTTTCAAAAATCAAAAGATTGTTTAAATGGTCCAACGCCTTGAAACGACTTTTTTTCGATCACAATATATCTTGCAAAAAAAGGATAAAAACAACTTAACCAACGTTCAGTTCTCAAAGAACTACGTAGGTCTGATTTCCTTATCACAATTGAGGAATACGTAGGAGCAAGGGAAACACCCTTGTCGACCACAAAAAGATAAAAAATACAAAAGGACATAAAAAGGCATAAAAACGTAAAAGGGAAAATAAAACAAATTGAAGTCATATTTGCACACTTGATTAAAGGCTGTCGTCCCTTGTGACGGACGCGTGGGGTGCTAATACCTTCCTCGTGCGTAATTACAACTCTCGAACCTTTCACACTTAAAGTTCATAGACCACACCTTTTCTGGTTTTTCCGACATTTTCCTCGAATAAATGTTGGTGGCGACTCCGCGCATTTTCCTTTCTTGGAAGACGCACCCACAAACCCCGTGTCGGCCTCCCGCCGAAGGGTAGGTTGCGACAGGTGGTATTTTTGTAAATAAAATGTCATCATTTACATCGGGATTTTAAAAACCGATGTTAATATCATAATCTTAACATTTGTTTTTAAAAAACCGATGTTAATATCGCAATCTTAACATCGTCAATACTCATGTAGCATAGGTTTTATTAAAACCAATGTTGTGCGTCCACTCCCCGACGAAACCCCTTCTCCACTCCTTAAGAACCAACATACCACCTAGTCCTTTCATTTCCTCAAACCCTAAATTCATCTCTCTCCTCGACGGCGTCTCCTTTCCCATCCACTTCAAAAACTCCTTTCATGCCTTCCACTTCCTTCATTGTCGGCTACCATGCGTTCCTATGGAGTGGTGAAGGCGCTAGAGAAAGAGACAACAACGGTAAAGGAGAACGCGATGTGTGTGTTGGTTCACTTATTGCAAAACAGGGAGGAAGAGAAGGCGATGATAGGGAGGGGGAGAGTGATTATGCATCTGGTGAAGCTTCTAGATGGAAGGGAATTGCGCGGGAAGAAGAATGTGGCGACTGTGCAGTACGTGCTGTGTTCGACGACGAAGGAGAATAAGGTGAAGGCGGTGAGCGCGGGTGTCATACTCTAATTTCATCTGGGGACCATTATTTGTCGGCATGCGACCTTCGTTTGATCACTTCAAAATGTTTAACACCCATCTCCATTGAATCTGTAAAGTTCCAGGATGTTTCGGAGAGAAACCGACCAAAAACACAAAAACGGGAGTGTGTTTACCAAAGTGGGGGTGTGTAAATAGACTGTTACACCCTAATTTCATCCGGAGACCGTTGTTGATCGCTTCGGAAGGCTTAACACCCATCGTCGTGGAATCCGTAAAGTTCTGTGAGGTTTCAGAAGGAAAACATCCAAAAAACACAAAAATAGGGGGGTGAACCTATCATAATAAGGGTGTAAATAGCAATTTTCGAATCTAGGCCCTTCCAAAACATTTTGGAAGCTGGGGATCTTAAGAAGGAAGCAACCTAGCTCGCCTGGGCGAGCTGGGCGACAACCTCCTCCCCTTTTTTTGTTGAAAAATGGCTTCCAGGGCATCCGTAATGCTTCCGTAAAATTCCCGTAACCCTAAATAAGCATATTTCACTTAATATGGGTGAGAAAGAAGATAAAAAAAAAGAAGAAAATAAAGTCCGATATGCTTCCATAAGGCTTCCGTAACTTTTTTGTAAATTACGAAAAAGGGGGGTGAACTTAGTAAAAAGGGGGTGCCTCAGGAAGCTTCATGAGGAAGCTACCTGCTTGCCTGGGCGAGTTGGACGGCAAGCACCACCCCCTTTTTCTATAAATAGGACGAGGGGGGCTGTTCCAAAGGGTTCCGGACCCCTATGCTATGTATTTCAGTTGTTTTGGATAAAAAACGTGTTTCCGTGAAGAAAATTCAAGCTGAGGTGTTTCCGTAACACTTTCGAGATGTTTCCGTGAGCAATTTCATGAAGATTTTTTGTCGTTCTTCATCCGTTCTTCGTGCGTTCTTCATTCTTCAACCGGTAAGTTTTCGAATCCGAGACTTTCAATTCATTTCTTGTTTTGTTGGCTTTCATCTTCATTTTGTTCACTTTCGGTTTTCTTTTCTTTCGTTTTTAACAAGCTTTAACTGATCGTTTAAGTCGTTATCTCTCCTAATAAATGATAAAATGAATTTCGACCAATCATTTGTGTTGTAATGTCATTTAATCGTTGTTAAAGCAAAATCTAACCGATTATTCACACTGTAACCTCGGTTAAATAAAAATAATAATAAAAAGAAAATCAAAATATCTTGAAAAAAATAATAAAAAAATAATCAAAATATCTTTGAATAAAATAAAAAAAAAATCAATCGGACGTTTTTCTTTGAAAGTTTCCTTAAATGAATTAACTAATAACCAAAGTGAAACTAAGACTAAAATCAACTCACAAATCAAGCTTTGTCTGCAAAAGTCACTCAAACCGTTTTAAGGTCCAACGCCTTAAACGGTCCTCTTTGCTTTTATCAGTTAACATGGATGGTTCAATAGCATAAAATCAACACATAACTTTACCGCTTTTGCAAGAACTATGTAGGTCTGAGTTTCTCATCGCAATTGAGAATACATGGGAGCAAAAGCCCCGCTTTTGTCAACCACCCCAAGAGATCGTTAATGGTCCAACGCCTTAACGTTTCTCTCCTTCCAAAAACCAAGAGATCGTTAATGGTCCAACACCTTAACATTTCTCTCCTTTCAAAAACCAAGAGATCGTTAATGGTCCAACGCCTTAACGTTTCTCTCCTTTTCAAAATCAAAAGATCGTTTAAAGGTCCAATGCCTTAAATGACTTTTGTTCGGTTAAAATATATCTTGCGAAAAAGGATAAAAACAACTTAACCAACGTTTAGTTTTGAAAGAACTACGTAGGTCTGATTTCCTCATCGCTATTAAGGATACATAGGAGCTAGGGAAAAACCCTTGTTGACCACAAAAAGATAAAAAATACAAAAGGCTCATAAAAAACATAAAAACATAAAAAAGGGAAAAATACATAATTTTGAAGTCATGTCTTTCATACTCGATTAAAGGTTGTCGTCCCTTGTGACGGACACGTGGGGTGTTAATAGACGGACGTGTGGGGTGCTAATACCTTCCCCGTGCGTAAAAACTGATTTAAGCTCCATTGGAGCTTGTAGGCCTAGGATCTTCTTCATCAATGGATTCCTTTGCTTCTTGGAAGATGAATGGCAGTAGAATGAAGAAGGAAGAGAGAGAGGAGACACCACTTCAAGGAGAAGATGAGTCTAGAAGAAGATCACCACCATAGGAGGTCATGGATAAGAGCTTGGAGGAAGAAGTAGATGAATGAAGGGAGAGGAAGATAAGAGCACGAAATTTTGTGCTCTAAAAGAGCTCTGAAAACTGAAGTTTAATATTCAAATGATCAAAGTTGAAAAAAATGCACACACATAACCTCTATTTATAGCCTAAATGTCACACAAAATTGGAGGGAAAATTTCACTTGAATTTGAAATTGAATTTGTGGAGCCAAAATTTCACAAATTATGATTAGTGAATTTTAGATATGGTTCAGCCCACTAATCCAAGATCAAGTCCAAGATTCTCCACTAAGTGTGCTTAGGTGTCATGAGGCATGTAAAGCATGAAGGACATGCACAAAGTGTGACTATATGATGTGGCAATGGGGTGTAGCAAGCAAATGCTCACCTCCCCCTCTAAAATTTAATTGGATTGGGCTTCTACCAATTCAATTAAATTTATTTCCCAACACACACATCAAATATTCACTTAGTGCATGTGAAATTACAAAACTACCCCTAATACAAAAACTAGTTTGGGTGCCCTAAAATACAAGGGCTAAAATATCCTATATTTCTAGGGTACCCTACCTACATTATGAGGCTATAAATACAAGCCCAAAAATAATGAAACCTTAATCTAATATGTACAAAGATAAGTGGGCTCATACTTAGCCCATAGGCCCGAAATCTACCCTAAGGCTCATGAGAACCCTAGGGCCTTCTCTTGCATCTTTGGCCCAATCTTCTTGGAGTCTTCCATCCAATGCCCTTAGGGGGTAGGATTGCATCAAAAACATCTCCCGAACCTTTCACACTTAAAGTTCGTAGACCACACATTTCGGTTTTTCTGACATTTTCCTCGAATAAACATTGGTGGTGACTCCGAACACCTTCCTCCCTTGGAAGACGCACCTGTGAGCCCCGTGTCGCCCTCCCGTCGAAGGGTAGGTTGCGACACGGGGGTTATGAAGGCGTTGGTGGAGCTGATGGTGGACTTGGGGTTGAGTATGGTGTACTTGGTGAGCATGGTGGTGGCAGTGGCAGAGGGGATGGCGGCACTGGTAAAAGCCTCTCCATTATAAAACCATGTACACCTCTCCATTACTTCTCATTGATATATAGTTTCCTTGTAATGATCAAATCAGCTCTATTTTAATTTTTGTTTTGCTTTCTGTGTGTAAAGTAGCTTTCTGTGTGAAATACCCCTGTATATGGGTAAGATTCTATGAACCACTTACGACTTTCTTGTATATTTACTTATGACTTTCCTTGTAAATTCGTTTTGCAACCCTTGACACTTGGCTTCCAGAGCAAGTTGCATTCATTCAATGTAAGAAAATCTGAATGATCATGAGTTTGTTGTTATTTTGAATTTGTCTTATGTGCATTACTTATGTGATAACTTCTTATATTGTTTTGATCCTGTACAACAATGGGAAACGAGAAAGCAAATTGTTTCTGGGAAGTAGAAATACCTCCAAATTATCATAGAGTTGGAATTGAGAATTTCTTTCGTGCAAAGTATGTCTATGATAAACTCCTTGAATCATGCTAAATTTTTATCTTTGTACTGTTTGAAGTGCCTAGTTTCAATCATTGTATATATTTAAACTTTAAAGGTATGACAATAAGAGACGGGTTCCAAGAGATGGGAATTCAAAAACACCTTCTGGATTGCGGGAAGAGAAAAGTCCTTCACATTCGCAGAGGCCCGCTCCTCCCAGAGCACCTGAGCAGGTATTCTCTTTTGCCCCTTTATTTTATCACTGTTTTGTGAAAAAAAAATTGTTTGACATCTTTTGTTGCACTACATGTGCTATTGCACTTATGTCTGTTTTTCTGCAATTAGTTTCATGAGTTACTACTGTTATACAAAGAATTTGCATATTTGCAATAAAATGATTAATTTTGCTTTTAGAGCTTAGCATAGCTTATTCCCCCTTTTTAGTATAAAAATAAATAAATTATTTCCTTGCTCTTCTTTAAATTTGGAAATTATTATTGTTTATAGTGGTATAAAACAATCCATTTATGAACAGGTAACTCCTATTAGCCTTGTTTGGTTGTTAATTGGTCTAATCTATATTTAGAACCTATTTTTGATGTGTATCGAGCCCTGATTTTGTGTTGTAATTAAATATGGTTTTAAGAGCAGCCACAGTGATTGCCTTGAAGTTCAAACAAAGTTGGCCAAGGACTAGTGTCTTAAAGCTTATTTCCAATTCATTCATTCTCTTGAATTGCTTGTTGTTGGTTACTTTGTAAAATTAGGAGGTTTGCATGCAAGGATTTCCTATGCCTAGCTACTTCATCATAAATTATTTGAAGTGATGATATTGATCGTTGCTCTAAGTTGCAAGTAGAATGAACAAAATGAATGAGTTGGTGGTATGACCCATAAGTGAATTGTTGTTGTGAAATACCCTTGTATCTGGGTAAGATTCTGTCAACCTTTTTTTGAGAAATAATTTTATTCAATATTTTATCAAATTAAGCTTTGGGAATTTTTTCTTTAAAAAAAAAAAAAGAAGTTTCTACATGTACCTTGTATCAATTAAACCATTCAATTAAGATAATGATGCACACTAAGTATATAGCCTTCAGTTTTGGTGCAAATTAATAGAATTGACTAATACTCGATCTTATTGCACTTATTGCAAGATCAACCAGCCAAGTATTGAGGATCCTTGCAAGCCTTTAGGAGGATGCATCAAAGTTGCATAGAAGAATAAAAAAAACTTGTTGATAGTGATCCACCCTGATGGAAGCTTGCTTGTGGGGCTTCTATGGAGGATGGATCTTTGAGCTTCAATGATGTCCTTTAATGGTGATTTTCAACCATGGAGATGCAGCAGAAGACAAAGGAGAAGAGGTGAGAGGAGGCGCCATCCACTAGGGAATAAGCCATGGAAGAAGGAGCTTCACCACCAAGATGAGCCTTGGATAAGAAGCTTGGAAGGATGCTTCAATGAAGGAAAAGAAAGAGGGAGAGAAAGAGAGAGGGGGGAGCACGAAATTGAAGGAATAAAAGAGGGAGAGAAGTGGAACTTTGAAGTATGTCTCACAAGACTCTCATTCATCAAAGTTACAACAAGTGTTACACATGCTTCTATTTATAGACTAGGTAGCTTCCTTGAGAACCTTTCTTGAGAAAACTTCCTTGAGAAGCTTCTTTGAGAAAACTTCCTTGAGAAGCTAGAGCTTAGCTACACACACCCCTCTCATAACTAAGCTCACCTCCTTGAGAAGCTTCCTTAAGAAGATTCCTAAAGAAGCTAGAGCTTAGCTACACATACCTCTCTAATAGCTAAGCTCACCTCCTTGAGATGAGAAGCTAGAACTTAGCTACACACCCCTATAATAGCTAAGCTCACCCCCATAACAAAAAAATTCATGAAAATACAAAAAAGGTCCATACTACAAAGACTACTCAAAATGCCTCGAAATACAAGGCTAAAACCCTATACTACTAGAATGGCCAAAATACAAGGCCTAAACGAAGGAAAAAACTTATTCTAATATTTACAAAGATAAGCCAGCTCATACTTAGCCCATGGGCTCGAAATCTACCCTAAGGCTCATGGGAACCCTAGGGTCTTCCCTTGGATCTCTGGCCCAATCTACTTGGAGTCTTCTATCCAATGCCCTTGCGGGGTAGGATTGCATCACACCCTTTTGCAAGAGTTTGGTGACATGTATAGGTCAACATCGTCTACAAAGTTAGAAATAATCACACTCTGACTTTGAAAGATGTGTTTTTAGATTAATTAATGAGATGTTATATAGGACCACCATGCATGTAATAAGTCTACTCTAGTAGAGTCAGTCATTTCAGTTTTTTGACAAAAGGAAGAAGTCTTGAGCTTTCATATTTATTTGCATGAATGAAATAAAAGTCGAGGAATTTCAGGATCCAACTTGCATGGTTTTTATTTATTCATAATACTTTTAAGTTTTGTACTTATTTAAAAATGAATACACTTGAGCAATAACTCTCTTTTTAAATTATGGTCCAAGTGAAATATTAGTGTGTTATTTTGTGTTTGATAATTTTAGTGAAAGGTTAAATAAGTTATTTTAATTATACAACTGTTTAATAATTTTTGTAAATTTATTTTATTTTAACTTTGGTTAGTGAACAAGAATCATTATAAATCATTGAGTAATCTATTTTTGTATTAAATTGTGCAATTTGAAGATGATGATGATGATGATTACTATCATCATCATCATCATCATCATCATCATCATCATCATCATCATCATCATCATCATCATCATCATCATTATTATTATTATTATTATTACTATTATTATTATTACGATGATGTCTTGGGAACTCTTTTTTTCCTTTCATATGAATACAAGTTCAAGGATCCAATTGAAACAAAAAATTGCAAAAGTGAGAATACCGACCTGCAGAGGTGAGAATATCGGCCTACAAAGGTTGGTAATTTTTAATTAGGTCCTTGAACTTTTATATTTTTAAATAAGGCCCTGAACTATTTTATTTTTTTCCACTTAGGTCCTTGAACTTATATTTGTTTTTTAATTAGGTCGACATGGACCTAATTAAAAAATACATACAAGTTCAGGGGACCTAATTAAAAAATTTGGTAAAACTTTAAGGATATGTAGAGTAATTAAACCTTTTATTTTCTTTTTTATAGATTGTTGTCCATTTCTCATTATGCATATGTAAACACTAGATTTTCCTTGTCATTCCATTTAAAACCATATTCATGTAGCTTTGGACATGTTTATTTAAGACAAGGTGAGAGAACAATCACTTGCTTATAGAGTTAAATAGTAAGATATGCTTTAGTTTACAACTATTAACTATTCAATTTGGAACCTGTAGGCTTATTTTAATGCACCCAGGGGAAACGAACCACTAGCTTTGGACATAGAAAGCAAGGGTAAGGGCCAAACCTGTAAACTAGTAGAAAATAATTATAAAATCTATTTTTTACTTATTTTGTGATAGGATATATATGTAAGTTGGAAATGAGTAATATTTATACTTTATAGTTTGATAACTATCATTTAAATTTGTTTATAGATTAATATTATGAGATTGTAAGTAATGTGATATTGTAATGAAAATAATATTTTAAATAATTTTAATATAAAATTAGACAAAATATTAATTTTTTTTACAAAAAAACAACATCGATTTTGGTAAAACCGATGTTGTAAAAAAAACCGATGTTGTTTTTGCAGTTTTTATGTTTTTTTCGTATATTTCTTACTATACGATATCGATTTTCGTAAAAATTGATGTTGTGTAGTGTATGTTAACGTCGATTTTTTGAAAACCAATGTTAACATTGATAATGTTAATGTCGGTGGCTTCAACATTGGTTCTTAACCAATGTTGAATGTCAAAAACAACCGATGTCAAAAACCTATTTTTTAGTAGTGAGGGGTGTGTGACAGAGGGATGTTGTATCGCCCCTGTAATTTTGCTTAGCTGAAGATGTCCTTAGCAGGGGATCTCTTATTTGGTGGGTAATCATCATCTGTTGTCAGTGGAAGGTCCTAGAGGTTGTGTGGCTCTAACCCATGGTTTATATATTTAAGACATTAAGGTTTTCTGTAGAGGGACCATAAAAAACATGAAAATTTTGAAGTTGTTATTTAAGTTCTATGAGGAAGTGATAAGTTCCATATTTTAATTATTTTTGGGATAAATTGTTAGCACTTAACTTTTAACTGTAATAGTTTTCTTATAAACTTTCCTTAATTCTAGTTGTTTTATATATTGTATATTTATTAATGTTTTGTTTAAATATGGAGTATTCATCCATGCACTTCTTATGTTTTGATGGTTGTTTGTTAGATCTAGGAACCAAGCCAAAGATGAAGGGCAAAAGGGTCATTTTTGCAATATTTCAGAGTACCATTCGCCCAAGCTAGCAACCAACTCGCATGGGCTAGTGAAGTTTCTTCAACCTTAAGCATTCAACTCACCTGGGTGAGTACAGCTTGCTTGGGCGAGTGGAATGTCTTTAGCCTTAAGCAACCAACTCACCTGGGCGAGTACAACTTGCCTGGGCGAGTTGGTTTGGCACCTCTTGGCTCATTTTGTATAAAAATCCATGCACAACAAGGAAGCAAGGATGGAATGCAGAGAAACCAAAGAAATAGCACGAAGAGGTGACAGAAATGAGAGAAAAGTGGAGCTGAGCTGCAGAGAAGTGACCATGGATCACATCCTTCATCATTTCTTCTATTGATCTTGTACTCTACACAATGATTGGCTAGTTTCTCAAAAGGATTGGATGAAATCTTTGTACCCTTATGTATCTCTTTTGATATTTTATAAATGTATGAATATTTTCTACTCATTACTAGTGATTTCATTTTGCTCATAAGGCTTGATTCAATTTGATCACTAGTTTCAAGAAATTGGATTTTAAGTTTGACTGAAAAGTACTCTTAGAATTTGAATTGAATGAATTTACTCTTTACGTTACGTTGCTAGGAATAGAGCATAACGGTTTGATTGCAAATAGCACGTGATTATGATTGTGTTGCTGGGATATTTATTCAATAAGCAAGGAATTGATATTCGGTAAATATTCTTAGGATTCTCATGTACGAGGGATCGATTCGGGGTAATTTAATGTGTGCATTAGTGATGTTAGAAAATGATTCATATATATTAATCTTATTAGGATACTAACGGTATGAACAATGAAATTCAATCCTACGTTTCTCTTGAATCAATTAAATTCATTTTACTTGTTTTCGTAATTTTACGTATTTTCAATGCACTAATTACGTTATTTCCACTACTTTTGTTATTTTCATTAAACCCATAAAATTTCAATTAAATTTGTTGTACATAACTATTGAACTGTTTACTTTTATCTAGAGAAACTAAGTAACTCAAGTCCTTGTGGAGATGATCTCTTTTATAAAATTTGTAACTTGCGATAACGTTGGTATGGTTGTCAATAGTCTAACAGGAAACTTCTGGTCAAATTGTCAGTGTGGAGAAATGCAAGTTTTTTCAATAGAAAGCCTATAAGAAATGGTTAGAATGTTGGCAGCCATGATGGTTATAGAACACGTAGGTTTGATCAAGATCTAGTTGAAATGTGATTCTAAATTAGTTGTGACTGTGTTTGGTAATCCTAGTGTCGTCCCTTGGGATTACTGAAGTAGATGGAATCAATATCTTCGACTTTGTTCTTAGCTTCGTTTTCGGTTTCCCATATATTTAGAGAAGGAAATTAGTGTGTAGATTTTTTGGCAAAACATGAAGTGGATAATAGGATAAAGGACGCCGATTGGGACTCTTTGCTTAACTTTATTAGATAGGAGTTGCTATTGTCACTATCAAAATTTCTATTAGCACTACCAAGCCTTAGCAAATGACCATTTTATCCTTCTGAGGTTTTCCTACACCCCCACTCCTTCCCCTTCCTAATTTATCTTATTCTCTCTCTCGTTTTAATAATTCGAGACAGGGTAAGTTTTTCTTTTTGACTTAGTGGAGTAGTGATTCTTTTTTTTTAATTTCAAAACCATAATTTTGTTGTGCGAACATGGGCTGCGTACAAAATCTAAAATGGAAATATGTTTCCGTTGTGAATTTTGTGGAAGCAATGACTTCCAAGATTATTTTGATGATACTAAAGAATCAAGAGTTAAGCAAGTTCCAAAGAATCAGGAGTCAAAAAGCTTCAAGAATCAAGTTTCAAAGAATCAAGATTCAAGAATAATCAAGATCAAGATTCAAGACTCAATCAAGATAAGTACTAAAAAAGTTTTTCAAAATATTGAGTAGCACAGGAATTTTTCACAAAATCTTTTACCAAAGAGTTTTACTCTCTGGTAATCGATTACCAGAAGGTAGTAATCGATTACCAGTAACTAGCATTGTTTTCAAAACTGATTTACAAAGCTGTAATCAATTACCATAATCATGTAATCGATTACCAATGTTTTAAAACGTTAGATTTCAAATTTCAAAAGTCACATCTAGTGATAAAACATTTTCAAATCATTTTAAACTTGTGTAATCAATTACACAATACTTGTAATCGATTACCAGTGTTTCTAAACGTTTTGATTTTCAAATTTAAACATGAAGAGTCACATCTTTTGATGTCTAATCGATTACACTATAATGGTAATCGATTACCAATGACTAATTTTGAAAAATAAATTTCCAAAAGTCACAATTTTTAAAGTGACTTGTTTCTGAAGATTTTTTCAAAAGTCACAACTTTTTAAGTGACTAGTTTTCAAAAGAGTCACAATTTTTAAAAGGTGACTAGTTTTAAAGAAATTGCCAAGAGTCACAAACTTTAACTTGAGTCATCAAATGATTATAAATATGTGATCATGGCATGAATTTCAATAACAACTAATACTGATTTCCTTTTATGCATAACAGATTTCCTTCATCTTTCTAAAAGTTTTTGTTCAATACTTTCTCTTTCAAGAAAAGTTCATTGATCAAAAACTTGTGCTATTCTTTTTCTTCATTCACTTCTTTCTCTTGTCAAAAGATTCAAAGGACTAACCGCCTGAGAATTCTTTTGTTTCTTCCCTTCTCCCTCTTGACAAAAGATTTCAAAGGACTAACCACCTGAGATATCTTTTTCCCTTTCCCTTTATACAAAAGATTTCAAAGGACTAACCGCCTGAGATATCTTTTGTATCCCCCTCACAGAGAATTCAAAGGACTAACCGCCTGAGATAATTTTTAATTAGCCAAGACACGTTCATCATTAATTCAACCCCCCTTCTTAATTATTCTGAGGCCACTTGATCCAACAAATTTTGTACATGGAAACACGTTTCTGTTGTAGATTTTGTATGCAAGAATGTTGTTCCAGTTTTAAAATTTTTGAAACCCACAATGGAATCATGGTTCCATTGTGTGTACAAAACCTAAAACGAAAATATGTTTCCGTTTTAGATTGTGTACATTTGAATGTATGAATACATGATTTTGATGATGTCAAAGAATAATCAAACAAGGTTGCTTTCAAGATCACTTCAACAAACAGTAAAGGTTAAGCATTGCTTCAAGATTAAGACAAGGTTGCTTCAACAAACAAGCATTGCTTCAAGATTCATTCAAGATCAATTTTTTCCTCAAAACAAGTGTTTCCAACATGTCAAGGCTCTGGTAATCGATTACCAGGCAGTGTAATCGATTACCAGAAGACAAGTTTGCAAATCAGCTTCTTAAAAGGGTTTGAAATTTGAATTTTGAATGTGTAATTGATTACCATTGATGTGTAATCGATTACCAGCAATGGAACTCTTGAAATTCAATTTGGAAAGACATGACCCTTCAAAATATAATTGTGAAATCGATTACCAGAAACCTGTAATCGATTGTCAGTGAAGAATTTCAGAAAAAGCTTTTTGAAAAGACACATTTCTTCAAACCATTTTGAAAAGGCACAAAGGACCTATATATATGTGTGTTTGACTTCGAAAAGCAAGAAAGAGATATTCTAAGAGAACTTCATTGTCAAATGCTCTCTCAACAACTCTTGGGCAAACACTTGCAAATCTATTGAGAGTTCATCTAGGAACATCAAATTGTATTATCCACTCTAAAGGAGAGAAATCTTTTTGTTCATCTCAGAAAATCAATTGTAATCAATAGACTGGTTGTCTCTTGAATTGTGAGTTTCCTGAACACAAGGGAAAGGGATTCCTTAGGTGTTCAGATGTTGTAAAAAGGTTTTTACAAAGTTAGTGAAAATCTCAAGTGGGTTGCTTGAGGACTGGACGTAGGCACGGGAAGTAACCGAACCAGTATAAATTGAGTTTGCATTTCTCTCTTCCCTTATCTCATTTATTTTATTGTAATCAATTTTATCTTACGCATTTAAAAGAACATTGTTAAATTGATTGCTTCTTTTTCTTCTTCTTCCGCATTCTAAGCCTATCATTTAAAAGGGGGTTTAAGTTTGTTAGTGGGAAAATTTTGAAACTTATTCCTATACTATGGAATGACAACTACATACAAAATCTACAATGGGAACATATTTCCATTGCAAAACAAAGAATACATATAAAATATAAAACAAAAACATGTTTCCATGTACAAAATCTTGAATGGAAATGTGTTTTCATTTTATATTTTGTACACATTCCCTTATACTACAACGAAAATATGTTTTCATTATAGATTTTGTATGTGATTATACAACGGAAACATATTTTTGTCAAAAGGATATTTTGGAAATTAACAAAAAGTTATCAATGTGGATATATGAGTGTTCGCGGGACGGTTTTGGCCAATTTCAAGATCCGACACAATCAAATTTGATCAATTTGATTTGGTTCGGTTTTAACAATTTTTTTTGAAACCCAACTCATTCATGAGCGATTTGGTTCGGTTCGGACCAATGGGTTACCCATTTAAATTTGATCCTTTTTTCTTTTCTTAGAACTACTATTTTATATCATGATTCATCCAAATATCCAATATAATTAACACAATATTATCAAATGTCTAAAAGTAGTAAAATTGATTCATTTAATATCATCAACATAATATTCTAAAATAAACTAATACAAACTAATTCAACGAGATTTAATATAATAGTCTTAATCACAACTATTTCCTATAAACTAATTTCTTACAATAAGTTTTGCTGCAACTAAATTTGCTACAATCAGATTTATTGCAACCAGAAATAAATAAAATATGATCCATTAATATTATAAACATGACAACAAAAATAACAATGTACCTGAAAGTAATACCTTAAGAAATTCTAACACTTGCAATTCTAACACTAGCAGTATTTAAAGTCAAACCAAACAACTCTAAAACTTTTGATCAGTTCAATTCGGTTTTGATCGGATCTATAAATTTAAATTCATGACTCAACCCGTACATGAATGGTTTGGATCGATTCAATTCAGTTTTAACCTAGATACATAAATAACCCAATTCAAACTATTTGAATCAGTTTAGGTTAATTCGAATTCACGAGCAACGTGGATAATGTGAGTAACAATTTTGGTTGTGTTGATAGCAATATCCTTATTAGACATCCTTATGTCCTTGGTCAATGTAGATTGTGATACCTCCATTTCTGTTAACTTTTCTATTGTTGTTAGTCATTTTACTTGGGTTTTGGTTTAGTTCCCCCTCCCCAACTTTCTTTGTAAGTCTTTTTATCATTATACCTTTGTAAAATATATTTATAGTGGTTTGCTCATGATTTTTTTTGGCAGAGGGGTACTAACATAGTCGGGATGTCTCTTTCCTATCTTTTAAAAAAAATCAAAATTATCTTATCTTTATTTTTTTTTATCTTATCTTTTTAAACAAATATTCTAAAAATTAAATTTTAAATCTTTTTCCAAAATTATTTAATTAATTGTGATAATTGCTAAGACCAAAAGCATGATTCTTGTGGATTCAATAATAATTACTTGACAATGACCATACACTTGCGATTTTCACATGTCAATGAAAAGACTATTGTCAAATGTAGAAAGAATGTATATTTTTAAAATTAAAAATCAAACAAATCTTTTTTTCTTGATTTTAAAAATAAATGTAAAAATATTTTGACTTAATTACAAAATCATCACCCTATTTTATCTATTTTATCAAATTGGTCCTTCTATTTTTTAATTCACTATTTAAATCTCCTTATATTTCAAATTTTATTCTTTTTAATTTATTATATTTTATAATCTTATATATTATCTTTTAAAATATAGTACATTTTCACATAAATTAAAATATACATATTTGTATAAGTTTTTATTTTATTTTATATTATTTGTCTTTTAAAATAATACTTGTGATTTAGTCATACTATTTTTTTATCTGTATAAGATATTCATGTTATTTATTATAATATAGATAAAAAAAATATTATCAATAAAATCACATACATAAATATTTTAAAATGGAAAATACTATCATTTTATTTAATTATGTATCTTTATTACATAATTTAATTCTTTAAAAAAATTACATATATAATTAAATAAAATTAAATAAGAATAAAATACTATTATAATAAATAACAAGAATGTGTATACTTATATAAGTTTTATTTTTATTTTATATATTATATTTATACAATCTTATGTATTTTTATCGCATTATTATAAGTATACACATTCTTGTTATTTATTAAAATAATATTTTTATTCTTATTTAATTTTATTTAATTAGGTATGTAATTTTTTAAAGAATTAAACTATGTAATAAAGATACATAATTAAATAAAATGACAATATTTTTTACTTTTTAAAAATATCTATGCATGTGATTTATTGATAGTATTTTTTTTATCTATATTACAATAAATAACATGAATATCTTAACATAAAAAATACTATCGTTAAATCTCAAATATTGTTTTAAAAAATAAATATAATATATGAAATAAAAATAAAACTTATATAAATATACATATTCTAATTTATGTGAAAATAAAATTTAATCTTATATATTATATTTTAAAAGATAATATATAAGATTATAAAAACATAATAAATTTTAAAAAAAATAAAATTTAAAATATAAGAAGACTCATATAGTAAATTTTAAAATATAAAAGACTCAGATTGTAAATTAAAAAAAATAGAAAAACTGATTAGGTAAAATAAGTAAAATAAGGAGACAAATTTTGTAATTAAACCAAATATTTTAAAAAAAATTTAAAATAAAAAATATAAAACTTACAACCACCACCAAGGGGCCGAGAACCTTGTTCAGAACACTCTAACAAAAGTCTAAGAGAAACAAATCTCATAGTTCCAACATTTTCAATATTCTTTGTTATTGATCTCTAAGCCAATCTTGAGACCTTGATGTCAATTATAGTAATACAAATCAATAAATATCAAACCATTTCAATTCTCTTGGAATACCTCACCCAAACTCTACCACTATTTGTATTTTAGTTTTAGGTACAAGGTAAGAATAGATGCTCCTCGCATAATAAAGCAATACGAACTTAGTTGTCACTTAGACAAAATGTGAAATTTCCAAACCAATGGGTATCTTACACAATCGTGGTTTCTCATCATTCTTGTGGTAGTATTATGATGAAGTTTTTTCTTTCTTTTTTGCTAAATTGATAAAGGTTCATGTTACTTCGACGCGCTAATAAATTTCGAAACTCTGGCGTATAAAATCATAAATACAAAGGTAATGCCTATTAAGTTACATTGTTTGTCCTATAGAAACTTTCACTATTCCTTTTTTATAGATCACATTACAAATTTATCACTTAAATTGCTGGACCTAAGAGAAACGAATTAAGATTGATACATGGACCAGTAAATGCCTGCAATAAACCAGGGCTACCCAATGCTTTCACAGAAGGCAGCCTAGATGCTGTGCTAAAGTTGTCAATGATGGCAAAATGAGAGCTCAACGCCCTGAAATTTTAATGAAACTATGACTCATTCAGAGAAGCAAATATTCTATTTGTAACTGTTTTTTATTTCACTGGCTTATAAACTTATTTGACCAAAATAAAGATATTTCACTAATGAGCTTTATCTCATTACTTAAAAACATTTTCAGGCACTTTTCAAGATGCGTTTAAACTTCTATCTTATAGCTTTTCGTATTTATTTTTATTCTCAATGTAAAAAAAAAATCTTGTAATTTAAGAAAAACCCTCACCCTTACTTTCACAATATGCACACCCTCGTCACTACCACGAGACACTATGAACTTCAAAATTATTGGAACGTTAAAACCAAACTAGACCACCTTTTTCATAATTGGTGCACAAAACCAGTTTGAACCGGTATTTTTTATAAAAAAAATATTATTTTCAAAATTTAATCTAAAACATTTTTAAAATAAATAAAACACATTTCAGAAGGATTACACATAAGAATAAATTATTTTACCAATTATTATTAATTTTTTATCTTATAAATAATTTAATCATTTCTATTAATTTACAATTTTTTGTATCTTGATTTCTTATAATTTTATATTATATCAATTTACCTTAACCAGACCTTACCTGTATAACAGATTAATAGTTGACCCTTAATCAGACCTCTCTAGCTCCCGAAACTTTTTATCCCATTCGCGAGCTTCATACTCTTGCTCAAGTAAGTCCTTGTCAGTACTATACACAATTTGATCCTGTCCTATGACTGTCTTTTGGGCCATGTCCCGAGCACTGAAAAGCTGAAATCCAGAACAAAGAATTTCTCAGGGAGATTATGCCTGAGTAAAAGCAATCTTCTATCCAACTTATAAGTTCCATAGTTGAACTGAATATATGATAGTCATACAAACTTATGTGATCAAGTAAGCAGCTACCATCCAAAACAATATACAAATGAGATTGAAAGCACTAATATAATGATGGACAACTCATTCAGGGAATCATTTCAATTAAATGTTTACAAGGTCATTCAATTTACTAGGAATACTTACTTATACACTATAAAAAAATGGTAACATTTTTATAAAAAAGATAGCCAAGAGTTGTAAAAGTATATCAAGCAAGAAATGAGAGAAATGAAGATCTAAAACATTTCCTTGCTCCTTGTATATTTTTCCATACATAGACATGGTGGTTGTTGAAAATCAGAATATTACAAGAACATAATCTTTGATTTAGAAGAAACAAAATATCCTCTATTTATGTGTAATTAATGTAATTAACCTATATAAACACACATCCCCTGTGTGCTCTGGCACATAGTTTTCACTCAATTATCCCTTTGTTTCTCCTATTTTAACATGGTATCGAGAGCCTGATAGAGGGATCTTGAGAATCGTCCTTGCCCGCTAGAGTCACTGTCACTGGAGATAAATATTTTGTGAATCGTATACTATTCCGGTTTTCCTATCCTGCCACTATCTCTAACATCCCGGACGCTGACGAGCGCGGGGAGTGATCGCTAGTGCACAAGAGATGTGGCATGGACAAGGAGTGGCTCCCAGCAGGCTTCCAGCAGGAGGGATAAATGAATGAATCGAATACACATCCGAATGAGAGGGATCCAAAGGCTGCGCAGGGATAAGATTATGCAGTTGAGAATGATTTAAAGGAATTAATTGGTACTACCTATACCAATAAGATGCATCTACTTTTTGGTAACCATCACTTAAGAACTCCACAACTAATCATGTTTGGCTTTGAGCAATTTTGGGATGGATGACCTTCTGGGAAGTTTTCTTGGAAAGTGTGTGAATGAGGACAAAGAATGCTGAAAAGTTTCGTATTGATTTGTAAGGGCAATCCATGATCCTGAAAGTAGTTGGGGCATTACACTGTCTCTTTCTGGCATGTTTTCCGACATGTTTCCAAGCAGATTTTCCAACTGTTGCCGGCCATTGTCACTTGTCCCGTTCGCTCTCTGCTCGCCCTCCATTTTCCAACAAAGAACTTTCTTGTCGCCAGCAAGTTTTCCGGCCAACACCATGCAGATCTGAACCGCCTATCGCTGATCTACTAGTGCCATTGACAACGTATTGAAAGAAGTTGTGACACTTTTCATGTGCCTTTTAAATGCACCAAATAACACCCTCATTGGAAGCTTTTGCAGCGCACGAAGGCACATCCAGCCTGTGCTCTAGTTGGGCTACCAAAGTGAGGGTCGTCCCTACCAGCCACTCCTAACCCTGAAGTTTCATCCCCATCTGAGCTTGTTTGTGGGTATTTTCCTTTGTTAACCTAGGTTTTTTAAGGTAGTGTTTGGTTTGCGTTTTTGGTTCCTATCTCTCTCGACAAAAGCTTCCACTAGCCCCGTCTTCGTCCCAAATGCACTGGCCCCGATCTTTGTCCCAGATGCATTGGCCCTATCTATGTCCTAGGTGCACTAGTTTGAAGTTTAAATAATTTGGATCTCCAACATTTTTGGTTTGAAGCTTCCAAATGTGATTTCAAGAAACAGACCTTGCTATGCTTTCTCTCCTTGATGATGATTCCAGCTATCTGGCAAAGATATTTTTTATAGCAACTTTCTCTGACTTCTCCAACATCCCTAAGTTGTATTTCAAACTATTGTTTTTCATGGAGCTCAATTTTTATGTTTCTATCCATTTGTTGGGAATAAGTTTTTTTGGAACAAGCTGAGCTTAGTAAGCTTAAGCTTTTGGGGGAGTGTTGAAAATCAGAATATTATAATCCGATTCTATTAATAATAGTGGTTTATAGGAACATAATCTTTGATTTAGAGGAAACAGAATATCCTTTATTTATCTATAATTAATGTAATTAACATGTATAAACACAAATCCGCTATGCACTCTAACACATTTTTAACTCAATTATCCCTCTGTTTCTCCTATTTTAACAGTTGCATTGATAAACTTAAAGGAATATTCTCTTAAATTTTCTAGTAAATAAAAATCAATGGAGGGAGGCAATGCTATGCTTACTATATGATCAACATGACTTTCATAAATCATACCTTCTGCCTTAGTGAAGTGTCAGGTAATTCAAGAACTTGTGCACACTGCTGCCTAGCTTTGTTTCTCTTTTCAATATCAGCATTCTTTTTCCGAATAAAAAACCACCGAACAAGAGGAATTGCAAAGAAGGAACCAGCATAAATCTGCAAATATTACCATAGAATATGAGACAATGATGCTAAACCAATGCTAATAAATACAGTAACAAGATTTACCTTTCCTCATCCAGGAAATATTTAACGCTAATGGAAGTGCAAAGCAGTTGCCAAAGTATGAACACATTTTGATCTATAATTTTTATATTCTTCTATCCTTTCATTTTATCTCAAATTTAATTTAATGGCCACGACTCGAGGCAAGGCAAGTGAAGCAACAATAAAATGATATGTTGATCAACCCTTTTTTTATTTACTCAGTTTCTTCTCATCCTTTAGGATCATCTCATCTATTAAACTTCATATAGATCAAACCCACTTTATCAGGTTCACGGAGTGAAGCTTTGTTGCAAACTATTACTGTGATGCTGCAATATGTATGGGGTCTAGCCTTTCTATAATATAGAGGTTGAGTTATGGCTGGAATGTATATACCTTATCTAAGGGGTTACGGTTTTTACAAAGGATCAGGGTTTGAATTTGATGTAATTCAGGTAAATGCATTTTATTGGTCTCTTTTTTTTTTTTTGGAAGGCAAAAATAGTATTATTAATATATAAACCATACAGTACCAGAGGTACTGAGTGAAACAGATACAAAGCACTCAAGGTAAATGCATTTTATTGGTCTCTTTAATTACCCATTTGCTGCCTGGCTGTAAAAAGTTTTCCTTTTAGTCCCTATAGTTGTCATTTTTTTACCCTTTTAGTCTTTGTCATCTAAAGTCGCCTAATGCCGTTCGAGATGAACATGGATTTAATGAATCACATCACATTAATTTCAAAAAGCATAGTCGAAACTTGACGGCAAGGACTAAAAGGATAAAAAAATGGCAACTATAGGGGGACCAAAATAGGATGTTTTAAACTATAAGTACTAAAGAGGAAAGTTGTTGCAACTATAAGGACCAAGAGGGTAAGTAAACCCTTTTATTTATCATGTCTTCATAAGTTTTCTCCATCTTTCTAATTTTTTCTTCCTTCGTAAATTACATAGATATCAACAACCACATTAATGTGCATAGGAAGTATATCATTAAAGAAAACATAAGTTAAACCCAAATACTAATCATGAACTTATCATCTTAAATTTGCAGCAACAAATTGCCTTCAATTCTCAAAATTAGCAATATCATTATCCTCTATCAAATGCTCCTTCAAAAAGATAATTTGCAACTCCTTTTCCAATTCTTAGATAGATATTACATTTTATCTTTTGTTTCTTCCTTGTTAAACACTCTTCTCTGCTGTAATGCCTTTTCGTGTACTTGTTGCATTATATAAAGTCTCAGCTGAGTGAGAGAAACACTCCAGCTTTTCCAAATATTGTTCTCTAAAAATTTGAACAACTTAGTTGTTTGAAAATAGAAATACCGATCATTACCTGAAGAAGAGGAAATATGTCGGCTACAAATTTAATGAAGCTACTGGGTGCAACTGCCATATCTCTTTGGATCAACAAAAAAACAAAGTTAGGGCACTGAAATAACACAAGTGAAAAACTAATGTTCTAATGCATCATGTGAAGAGCATACTTCAACATGGTTCCAAGAATAATAACTCCAAACAGATTGAGGCCACCCAGGCCAATGACCATTGCTCTCTCTGGCGTGCCAGTTTTACTAAAATAGAACAAACACTAATGTTATGGTTTAATAAACATAGATGGATAACTACGACTAGGTCAGGAAAAATACAATAAAGAACCTGAATTGCCATTTTTTCTCCTTGAAAAACTTCTCAATTCCAACCCAATCTGCCCATCTCCTTCCAACATATTCTTTTCTCTTACTCTTTTGAGAAGCTGTCCTCTGCAAAGATGGAAACCTATACAGAATATTTCCCTGCATAACAACCAATCTGCAAGTATATATAAAAAGGGAAATAAGGGGGAAAATAATTCATAGAAGAAATCAATAAATACTTTATATTTTATACATGAGTGGCAGAAGGTATTGTTATAAATGAGCAGGAAATTAATGCCTTCTTTAAAAACAGAACAACTACTAACAATTGTATGTTATATCCTTAAAGAAATTAGGCAAGTTATGAATGCCAACTAGTGAGTGAAAACAAAGAACAATTCTAAGGACTAATATACAGAATCATCTTGTAAACATCATTTGAGAGGAAAATGAGGAAGGGCAGAAGTTATTGTCTCAGTATACCTCCTCATCAACATCAGGTTGACCATCAAATCGTAAGAGCACAGGTAAAATATAGGATTCATCATCCTGTAACCATCCAAAGATACAAAGGTAAAATTAGGAATAAGAACAGAGAATAACATTATATCAAAAAAGCTGGTTAAATATGTTTTGTCTATGTAAAATGAGCACATTTAGGTTTTGGTCCTTGTAAATGTGTTTAGATCATATTCACCCCTATAAAATCTAAAACCAATACTTGTGGTCCCTCCCATCATATGACATCGATTAATTGCTTATGTGTCTTAAAGGAAGGTCACATGACCATCTAGGTAGCACCCATTACCCAACAATGTGTATGCAGTGTCATGCAAACACGATACAATAAACTCTTCAAAATACTAGAACACACTTTTCTACTGCTTCACATGCTCAAAAGAGTAATACCACCAGAAAACAAGCTCTTGGATTGTTGATTCTGGAGCCTCAAATCACATGACTTGGGATATTAATGTATTTTGCAAATACACCACTAGGCTGATAAGGCTATTCTTTGCATAGCAAATGGAACCACTTCTAAAGTGATTCTGTAATTATTCTGGAGATAAGAACTCTTGAGTATGTTTCATATGTCCCTAAATTTGACAGCAACTTACTGTTAATCAGTAAGTTAACCAGGAAGTTAAAGTGTTACTAAATTTCTCCCAATATGGGAGCCTTAATGTCCCCATCCAACCTTAAAAGCAACATCATTTTCCTTAATTTACAGTGATTTTTTTATCAGCCCTTAATTTACAGTGATATAAACGTGCTGATAGAACTGGACCAGAAACAGAGGAAGAGAATGCGTATTATTATTATTATTATTATGGTGCTTCCAACACCCAAGGCAGAAAACAGATGAGTTTCGAGGTCTCACCATCCTCCACTTCCTAATTCTCACGTTCAAACTTCCCTCTAATTGACTATTTATAGTTTATTTACTAACTTAGCTATCCTAACTAGCAGGCAGCTAACATACACCTTTCCCCCATCTATCAATACCCCCTCCCCCCCTCTTCAAGGTGGACCTTGTCCTTTTTTTTTATCTGCAAAAATATTATATATTAGATAAGTTTCAGTACAAGTCGTACTATGATTTTTACAATCACCAATGAAGTCTCTAATGTGGAGGTTTGGTTCCCTAATACAAAACTAATCATGATGGATTAAAGAACCAAAACTATAAGTATATATTGGTGATCCCTATCTGTGGAGCTATTTTCCACTAATTACAAAACCCTTCTCTGATATGGCTCGACCATTGATGAAAAGGATTGTTGAATCCTTTTTCCAGGTTCCTCAACCAGCTCCAGCAAAAGAAAATGGCATCAACCAGTATCTTACTGGTGTTGGGGCTATCGTTTGAAAATATGATTCTGTTTCTATGGTTCCATATACTCCAAGTTAGTGCCACCCACCAACTTGTCCTTAAGGCCAAGTCGAGGAAAACAGCCTGCATTTCATAAGCAAGGGTCTCCTTCATCCTCTTCTTCCATAATCATCAATCTGAACTGTTTATTCTTACACACGAGCAGGATTATACTTTTCTTCACAGGTGAAACATTCTCCTTTCCTCATTTTCTCATTTACTTCAACGGGTGACAAATTATGGAAGGTTCTTCTACCTTGCCATCCACTGGATCCTGTTTTAGGAGCATTAGTAGGATCAGCTACCTTATTATTTACTGGTTGCCAATCCCTTACAAATTTCAGACTCGAATAACTGGGTTTCAGCAGATTATACCCCTGGCTATTACTCAAGGGTAACTTCCCTAAAACTTTGTCCTTATCCTCCACTCTTCGAGCCTTAACCATAGCTTCCATCAAGTTCTTTGGTTCATGAAACCTTACCTCAGTGCTAATCTCTTCCTTTAACCCCTTGAGGAACACTTCCACCAGAAATGGCTCCTCTAATCCCTTCACCATTCCAACGCACTTCTCAAATTGGCCTATGAATCCTTGTACTGTCTCTTCTTGTTCCAACACCAGTAGCGCTTGAAAAGGATTTCCCAGGCTAGAAGCTTGAAACCTTTGGGTGACAGCAATCTTGAGTCCATTCCAAGAATGGCTTGGATTCCAAGATTCCCACCATTGGAACCAACCCAGAGCTTCCCCATCCATCGCAACCATTACAGCCTACAGCTTTTAATCTTTGTCAACCAAACCATAGGATCATCACCATCGAATATGGGCATTTCCAAATTCCTCCACCGATTGCTGTCATGCGCTGCAATGCCCTCATCTCCTCCGCTCACGTCAACTGTGTGAACGTTCATAGCAGGAGATTTTTTCTCCCATGCCGCCGCCAACCATTGTATCATCCCTTCGATCGAACTCAATCGCAACTCCACTGCTTCGCGATTCTCTTCTATCGCTTTCTCCATGGCTCCCATCCGCATCTCCATTCTCGCGTTTGCCTTCGTCACCATTAACGATTCCACACTCCAAGATCGAAGCTCTGATACCAGTTGATAGAACTGGACCAGAAACAGAGGAAGAGAATGTGTATTATTATTATTATTATGGTGCTTCACCACCCTCCACTTCCTAATTCTCCCATTCTAACTTCCCTCTAATTGATTATTTATAGCTTCTTAACTAACTAACAGTTAGTTAACCTTGCTATCCTAACTAACTGACAGCTAACATACACCCTTCGCCCATCTATCATGTGCCTTCTCACGTTAACAATGTCACAGGCTTAAAGTGGTTCATAACATTCATAGATGATCACAGGGTTGCATGGGTATTCCTTATGATGTAACCAATACTGATTATTAGGGAATTACATATCAATCAGAATCATAAGTTTCTAAGTAACAATAAAATGATAAATACAAGAAAATGTAAAGATAAATCACAATTCATAAAATGAAGTCAAAAGTCGAGAAGATTTTTTAAATTTCCATAAAATGATCCAAACTCAGTTTCAAGCTGACATTCATGTCCTTACCAACAATGGGAAGGAGTTACTCCATAATTCCCTTGGTGATTACCACCTCAAGCATGGCATTGTGCACCAAACTTCATGTGTGAACTAACCACAGCAAAATGGGATTGCCAAAGGGTAGAATAGAATCTAGTGGAAGTTAGATCACTCATGCTATCAAATAATGTACCAAGTCATTTTTTGGGTGAAGCAGTCCTCTCCGTAGTTTACATAATAAACAGAATGCCTTCCAAAACCCCTCATCAAATCCTATTGTCCATATACCCAAACACTAAACTCCTTTCAAATCTTCCACCTAAAATCTTTGGATGTACAACATTTGTACATGACTATAAACCAAATTTAAGCAAATTAGAGTATTAGACTCTAAAGCCTTGAAATGCACTTGGGATACTCTCCAAACAAGAAGGATACAAGTGTTACTGCACTTCAAACAGAAAGTTCGACCATACCATGGATGTCATCTTTTTCGAAAACCAGCTCTTTTACCCCAGGGGTGGATTTCAGGGGGAGAGCAAGATTACTAGTGAATACCAACCTAGGGAGATTCTTAAACCAGCTCAATTGATTTCAACACCTGCTTTTGCTGAACCTGAACCAGGTCCTAAAATTCAATTTGTGACAGATTTAGCACAAGAACTAGGAGCAGAACCTGAATTTGAATCCACTAGTTTACCTGTTGCAGAAATTGAGAATGAATACAATGCTCCTGAAGATAAAGAGCTACAAGTCTACTCAAGAAAGAAGAAAACCTAAAAGGAGGCAGAAACCTGCACACTTCCAAGGCAAAACCAAGATTCTGACCAAAATTCAGAATTTGAAAATACTCACACTGGTTCTCCCTCAAATTTAATATACGATATTTCCAACATTAATGACCTGGACACACCTATTTCCTTGAGGAAAGGGGTGAGGTCACCCAATACCCAATTGGAAATCATGTGTCTTTTGAGAAGTTGTCGCAAGAATACAAAGCTTATGTCACCTCCTTGGACAGCACCAATATACCTCAAAACTTCCATGAAGCAATCCAAGTGGCAGGCTGCTGTTAAAGAACAAATCAAGGCTTTGGAGATGAATGAGACTTGGAAGCTCTCAAAATTGACAGAAGGAAATAAGCCAGATGAATGTAAGTGGATATTTTTGTCAAATACAATGTTGATGGTAGTGTCAGCAGGTACATGGCCTCCTTGGTGGCTAAGGGGTTCACCCAATCTTATGGGGTGGACTGTGAAGAAACGCCTACACTCATGGCAAAACTGAATTCAATTCAGATCCTCCTCTCCTAGTAAATATAGATTGAATCCTATACCAACAAGATATCAAGAATGCTAGTAGTGCAGAAGTTGAGTTCAAATCTATGCCCCATGGAATTTGTGAAGGAATGTGGTTACAAAGGATGCTTGAGGAGCTTAAGTTCCCAACTAATTATAACATGAGTTCATGAGTTTGTTATGCAAAGGAGAATTATTCCCTTCTTTCTGTTTTTAGCTATAGTGTTTATAGAGAGAATTATTCCCTTGATATTTAGTCCTAGATTAATTTATAGAATCAATCCCCTATTTCAATTTATACCTCCTCACCGTATCAGTTTCATATTAATTAAATATATTCGCTTCTCCACACATTTAATAGCAATAATAAGAAAATGTCACTCCCTAAAATAGTGGTAAGCCACTATACCATTGAACTATCCTAGACATTAATTACTTATAAACAGTTTCCAACATTTCCAATGAGAACAGGAATTTTCATGAATTCTTTAAACTTAGAAACCATTACTCTATGAAGGAAGCAATTACATAAGAATATAATAATCGTTTCAAGTCAACATTTAATAAAAACAGAAAATTGATATTAAGATGCTAATTTCAGTATCCATGAGCTAAAAAATAGAAAAATTGTTTCTTCATTTATATTACTGACAGCTGACAATGAAGCAAAAATCTGCTGAAATAATAGAATAAAAGCCAAAAAAATGAACATAAAATATGTTGTGAAAGTTCATCGTGTTCTATTCCAACTGAAATGTGCTACAAATAAGTAGGTTGGATAAATCCATGGGCAGAGCAACAAACTTATTTATGTCAATGCAAAATACAATTTTTTTATTCGACAAATATCCTTGTTAAACAAGAAACCATTACTCTATGAAGGAAGCATTTACATAAGAATATAATAATCGTTTCAAGTCAACATTTAATAAAAACAGAAAATTGATATTAAGATGCTAATTTCAGTATCCATGAGCTAAAAAATAGAAAAATTGTTTCTTCATTTATATTACTGACAGCTGACAATGAAGCAAAAATCTGCTGAAATAATAGAATAAAAGCCAAAAAAATGAACATAAAATATGTTGTGAAAGTTCATCGTGTTCTATTCCAACTGAAATGTGCTACAAATAAGTAGGTTGGATAAATCCATGGGCAGAGCAACAAACTTATTTATGTCAATGCAAAATACAATTTTTTTATTCGACAAATATCCTTGTTAAACAAGAAACCATTACTCTATGAAGGAAGCATTTACATAAGAATATAATAATCGTTTCAAGTCAACATTTAATAAAAACAGAAAATTGATATTAAGATGCTAATTTCAGTATCCACAAGCTAAAAAATAGAAAAATTGTTTCTTCATTTATATTACTGACAGCTGACAATGAAGCAAAAATCTGCTGAAATAATAGAATAAAAGCCAAAAAAATGAACATAAAATATGTTGTGAAAGTTCATCGTGTTCTATTCCAACTGAAATGTGCTACAAATAAGTAGGTTGGATAAATCCATGAGCAGAGCAACAAACTTATTTATGTCAATGCAAAATACAATTTTTTTATTCGACAAATATCCTTGTTAAACAAGAAACCATTACTCTATGAAGGAAGCATTTACATAAGAATATAATAATCGTTTCAAGTCAACATTTAATAAAAACAGAAAATTGATATTAAGATGCTAATTTCAGTATCCATGAGCTAAAAAATAGAAAAATTGTTTCTTCATTTATATTACTGACAGCTGACAATGAAGCAAAAATCTGCTGAAATAATAGAATAAAAGCCAAAAAAATGAACATAAAATATGTTGTGAAAGTTCATCGTGTTCTATTCCAACTGAAATGTGCTACAAATAAGTAGGTTGGATAAATCCATGGGCAGAGCAACAAACTTATTTATGTCAATGCAAAATACAATTTTTTTATTCGACAAATATCCTTGTTAAACAAGAAACCATTACTCTATGAAGGAAGCATTTACATAAGAATATAATAATCGTTTCAAGTCAACATTTAATAAAAACAGAAAATTGATATTAAGATGCTAATTTCAGTATCCATGAGCTAAAAAATAGAAAAATTGTTTCTTCATTTATATTACTGACAGCTGACAATGAAGCAAAAATCTGCTGAAATAATAGAATAAAAGCCAAAAAAATGAACATAAAATATGTTGTGAAAGTTCATCGTGTTCTATTCCAACTGAAATGTGCTACAAATAAGTAGGTTGGATAAATCCATGGGCAGAGCAACAAACTTATTTATGTCAATGCAAAATACAATTTTTTTATTCGACAAATATCCTTGTTAAACAAGAAACCATTACTCTATGAAGGAAGCATTTACATAAGAATATAATAATCGTTTCAAGTCAACATTTAATAAAAACAGAAAATTGATATTAAGATGCTAATTTCAGTATCCATGAGCTAAAAAATAGAAAAATTGTTTCTTCATTTATATTACTGACAGCTGACAATGAAGCAAAGATCTGATGAAATAATAGAATAAAAGCCAAAAAAATGTACATAAAATATGTTGTGAAAGTTCATCGTGTTCAATTCCAACTGAAATGTGCTACAAATAAGTAGGTTGGATAAATCCATGGGCAGAGCAACAAACTGATTTATGTCAATGCAAAATACAATTTTTTTATTCGATAAATATCCTTGTTAAACAAATAATACTATGTTATGTGCGTTGAATTTCTGCGTCCAGGAAAATGCCACTATTTTTAGCTTCCATTTATCATGTAAAATATGCATGTCTGTGCTTGTAGATGCAAAAGGCAGAAGTGCAGAACCAAACATATACTAAATTACCTTAATTCCCTCTGTGGAATCTATATCAAGATATGGAGCAAGTTCTTCAGCTGCAACAACGCCACCATTAGATGCTATGTATTGCCCAATCTATGCATAAGACAAGGAGACCAAAGGAAATAAACATGAAAAGATAATGGAAATTAAAAAAATTGCACAGCATTTTAACAAGAAACAAGTAATGTGGAAAATGGCACCAACTCAACTATGAAACAAAATATATAAAAAATAAAAAATAAAAATCATCAAAGGCAACGGACCACTGAATTCAGTCCTCAATTATTACCAACTTCCATCTCTCTTCTTCAATTCCTTGATTGGGATCACCATCTCCAAATACAAAGGAGAAGACCTACCAAAAAACATAAAATCCTTATCTTCATTTAGAAACAAAAAGGGACCCCCAGGGGGCAGGGGGGATGACATGTTATTTGCATCACACACCGATTCAATGAAGTTCATCTTGTCATCATCAGCTTGTAGCCTTCGCCTCCTATAATAATATGGATCCCAGTACCTTCCATGGTATAAAAAGAAATTATATGTCTCCAAACATTTCTCTCAAAGAAATGAGTTGCTTTTTATTTGCATAGAACTAGATACATGTGCTACAAACTGAGAATATAACTGGAGGAATGAAAATATAAATTCTATATAAAGTTAAAACAAAATCAATTCAACTTACCCAGTTCCCCTACACTTCCACATCAATCCGCATAGACTCAGAAAAATGTTAGGCCTATACTCCCTCCAGTCTCAAATATAAGAAAACAAAAACACCTATTTCTTGGTCTCGAATATAAGAAAATTGCAACTACTTTTACCTTATTTAATGTCACTATCTCTAAAATACCCTTCATTTAATTGAGGTGTTAGTTTCAATGACTCTTTTTTATTCATAATAACAAGTTACAATGAAGGGTAAGTTGGGAAAAAATTACTTTTTAATTGTGATTGAGACAATTAAATGTGGTTAACTAACTTTCTTAATTAGCATGAATCGGTTTTTTTCTCCTTATATTTCAAACCGGAGGGAGTATAGTATTCAACAGTGTTATATGGTCTGTTAATATCTCTCCCATACCACATTTTTGAACATCATTCCCAATTGTGGGTCGGGTTAGAAAAGCTGCTCTGATATCTGTTGTTCAGCTTTTATAAAGTTGTTCTTTGTTGTATCTACTTTGTACTTAGTAGACAGTAGGTGTACTCTTTGTACTCTCTTTTCTCCCTCTATAAATCATCTTTATATATATGCAAATCTGCTGAGTGGGTGACTCACTCAAGCTTTTCTTCAATCTAAAGTCTTCAAATTGGTATTAGAGTGGGTTCGATCTCGCTCACCTCACACCAAAATACATTCACATTCATGACTTGTACGCCAAAATGATAAATGGATTGGTTGAATGATTGAGTTCTTTACCATCTACTTAGAAACAAAATGGCTAACTTTTGTGGTGTGATTCTCTCTAGGTTCTTATCAGTTGATACTAGAGGTTTCCACCGTGTCTCTCAACTGCAAGCGAGTGATGCAGGTGGTGACATCGACATTTCAGTGTTCTCCTTGGTCTAGTTAAAGGGCTAGTGCACATAACCAACCCGCACGAGCTTTGGGGTTGCAGAGCATAGTGAGATGTTAGGATCCACTTGAAAGGTATGAAACTTGAGTCCCACATTGGAAGTATGAGATTCTAGTGTAGGGTTTATAAGGTCTTGGGCTCTCCTTCTCCAACTATAACAACTAGCTTTTGTGGTGTGGTTCTCCTAAGGTTCTTATCAAAATAAAGGGGGCAAAGTAACCTGATTTAACTACATTGCATCACCATGACCAATATTAAATATGTACAACCCTAATTTCTTTAAGCCAATCTTCCTTTTTTTTCCTCTTCTTTTATTTGCCTGTCTCTTGTCTTCCTTATCTTTTCTTTTCTTTTCTTTTTCTCAAGCATATGAAAACTTCATTAGCAACCAAAAGCACATAATTTTTCAAATTCTGAACCAAGAAGATAAATAATTGAGAAATTTTGTATAAAATGCAACTCATACACTATAAAAGAGAATTACCAGAATAAATCAACAGGGTTAAAGTAGAAAGTGAATCCTGAATCATATGACCTGCCTCCACGCCTTCCCCGATTGTCCTCTTCACTGTAATGAAACAACATTACTCCCTCATTCACATCACTAAATTTTTCAGGATAAATTATGATCATAGATATCAAAGTTACTTATGAAGTACCTTCTACTGCTAGTTACAAGAGCAATAATGGTAGTGTAAACAATAACAATGGATGCAATAAGCGCTGTCCCAAAAGAAACCCTTATCAAGTATTCTCCTGCGGCCTGTCAAAGCGAAAGCCATACAACAACCACCGTAAAGTGATAAAACATCATCAACACAAGTGTTAGCAGAGAAGACAATACCTTAGCCTTTTCAAAAAAGGGTTCAGCTTTAATCCTAAATGACTTGGCACCAAGCCTTGATCGATAATCTTTTGGAAATACATACAGAACGTCACCTTCCCCAGAAACCTGCAGAGACCACGGTGGCACATGAATAAATAAAGATAAAAAAGGGTAACATAAAGAAACGTACCTCTAAAAAGCCATCCGCATCAGCAGCAAGAGCTTGGAGAGCCTTCTGGGCCTGATTCAAGTTGAGGCCAGCTCTGCTAGCCACATCCCCAATGGTCACTCTCCCTCCACACCCATCCACCGCATCCATCGTTCGCTTTCTCACATCCGAAGGCAACTTGTCGCTTTCCACTGCGCCCCCCGGCCTCGCCACCAAAACCCTAGAATCCCATACTCTTTTCGGGACTCCTCCAATCACGCAAGGGAGTGATATTGGCTGCTTCGGGGTGAAGGAAAGTAGCCGCCGCGGTAGCCCACAAGTGGGGATCACAGTGATGCACGTAGACATGGACGCCATTTCAGTGTATAGACATGGAACGGAAGATAAAACGCTTTTGTTGTGCTGTGTGTGTGAGTGTCTGTCACACCTAAAATACCAAGGGTTGTAAATTTGTGAGATATTTAGGATCGTATTCTGAGGAAAACAAATAAATAAATAAAAAGTTTTATGGTTCACAATCGTGTGCTTCCAGCGAAAAGAAGCGGGAGCGGAAGGATGAGGCTCGTGTATTGACGCATTCGCCCTCTCCACTCCGAAACTTGTACTTGTAGTCTTGTGCAATTATGTAATACATCTAATCGCACTTCTTGTAACTCTAACCAAACAATTTTATTCTTTGGTCAAGTTTTTCTGAAGTTTTTTCTTTTAAGAAAGTTTAGTCAAGAGGAGTATTTTAAAAATACAAGTGATTTAATTTTTAAAAGAAAAATTATTTTTTTTAAAAAAAGAAGCTTAAATTTACTTTTTTTTCATTTTATAAATAGAGGCTTTTCATCTTTAGTCTTTAATATTTTTTGTCATTCTTGTTCCTATGTAATTATTTGGCAAATCCTACCAAACAAGTTCTAATTAAGGAGTTCTACAACCATAAACACACTTTCAAGCTACTTTTGAAATTGCTTCAAGAGAGGCCGTGGTTGAAATTGTAATTTCTTTGAAATATTCTCCATTGTCTCAAGCTTTTCTTAAAATCTAACAATTGGTTTTTTGTGATTTTTGTCTTAAATTAAACTAGACACAAAATGCAACGACTTTTCTATTGGAGCCTTTGTGAGATGAGTCCATTTTGAGGCTCATTCGTAACATGCAAAATGGTTTATTTATTGAGCATTTTGAGTTTGTCCGTGTGTAGTTTTTCTCAATTTTGTATTTTTGTGGTGACCATCTTGAAAATGTGTATAATGATCCTAAAACTAAAGAGAAAATCTTTTCAACTATGTATATGAAAAGAATTACAGACTTTACCTTTACCTTGAAATTGTAAAAGGCAAAGAAAAACAAGGTTGGTTTCTACACAAATGTTTTTGAAGTCCTAAAATGACCTCTAAAGAAAATTTTACTAGGAATGGTAGAAAACAAATTTTGGTAAAAAAGAAATTACCTTTTGAAAAGATATTTTTTAGAGGCAAGTGTAACACCTCAAATTCTCTTTTTTGAAATATTCATTTAAAATCGTTTAAATAATAAATATTACGAAATATGTGTCATTAAATTTAGTTTCTATTTCTAAGTTGATAAAATATCTCAATATATTTTTTCTTTTGAGAAAAGAAGGAACACATACACATACACACACATATATATATTGCACTTGTTTAAGACATGTTCGTGTAATTAAAATACTCATGAATAAAGGGTATTGTCATAATAATTTCTCTATTTAATAGCCATTTCGAAAGTTATTGCTATATTTCTTCCATCCTTATGAAATGTTATAGTAAAGTACAACTTATAAAGAATTAACTTGCACAAAATTAAATGATGATAAATCGAAAGAAATATGTAATCATACATACTAAGCCTCAATGGCCCTTAAGATATAAACATAGATGTACAGAAGTCATTTCAACTATTAGCAAGAAAGATAAAATGTCCACCACCTATCAAAATATTACAAGTATCACCAAAAGGATTAATACAATAAAATATCATGACACTTGAGTATAGAAATCTTCTCACCTCACATATACATCAAAAATGGAAAACAATCCTACACTTGGAGCAATCATTACCCAAGACCCACAAGCTACCTAGGACGAATTCATATCTTCAGAAGGTTCACTCTCATGTCCTGAGGAATTTCATTCCTCATCAGACAAAACCACCTTTCCCTCGAATATCTCTTCATTGTAAACACCCCAGTAGAAAGCGATCTCAGATGGCGTGAGATCCTCATAGTCGCTAAAATCTCCCACATCCTCGTAGACTTTGACGGTCGTATCCTGACAGAAGGCAAATCTAGTGGTCCACCCATTAGTATCATGCCCGAAGAATCGCTGCTAGAATCACAATGGCTTGCTCGACCGCTTGAATCCAAAGTAAGCATAATAGGAAATAACATGGTTAATGTCGCTTTGAGAAGTATGCTCGAAAGGGATGTGATATGTAACATGTGCCTCTATGGTTATTATTGCTATTTGGGGCTCATCTAACAACAAAAGTGGCGTCAGATGTAACAAAGTGCATGTGGAGGCATGCGTCTTCCTTATAATTGTAGCAGTATCTACTGATCCATGTGAACATCCTCCATGGATGCGCCATGACCTCCCCCTGAAATTGGTGGTTGCAAGGGTGAGTCCTTTGTTCCTCAAACGCCACAAATAATAAGCAATAACAGACAAAACTAAAACATATAATCTATGTAACCACCACATGTGATTATCTAAACAAACAACACTCTCACATCTTAAACGCATAACTATCACACTTATTTCACAATAAGGCCCAATCACTACCTGATAACGAATGTTGAATCATTCAAAAAAATTTACTAGGGAATTCTATAGCACAAGATTAACCTAGGTCGAACTCAGAAATATGATTTAATATGGTTCCTACATTCATTCACTTATAAACAGAAAGGGGGATTTTTGTGAAACAGTTTATAAGCAACTCTAAAAAAATGTGAAAACACATAACAAAATTGAAGAAAGAACAAAGCAGAACAAGAACAAAATACAATTCAAGATGAAAAGCATCAATCCAATACACCAAACCAATGCAAATAGAATTATCACAATTACTACGAATGATGTTCAATGTGAAAGTTCACTTAAATGCATTAGTGAAAGTTCAATCGAATCAAATCTCTAAATTGTTTGAAATCGCAAATTAGAATGGACAATCATCCAAACAATCTGTGATTAAATTTTGAAATTAGGAAATGAATCCATAACCTAATTCATTTTCAATCCTAAACATAATCACAATCATGAAAAATGAAAATAGGATTGAAGAGAAAGAAGAACATTCACAAAGAGTAGAAAACCAAACCAGGACTCAAATTCAACTTTGCTTGGAGTGGATCCTTAGATTGGTTAATTGTTTAACCTTCCATGATAATCATAAATGGAGAAACCACTAAATTTGTGAAAGAAAATGGTGAAACATAAGTGAAAAGATGAAGAAGAATGAAGAATAATTGAGAGAAAAAGAGAGAAAAAAGAAAGCTTGCACAACAAGTTTTGTATAAAATGAATTTCTAGTGTAGTTCTTTCTCCAAATGAAGTTCGATCATTAACTAACTATCTAACACTAATATATAAAGTGTTAGTAGCTAAATAACTACCTACCTACCTAACTAACTAACTAACTAAACTAATTACACAAAACAAAAGCCCAAACTTGCAGCCCAATTCTTCAAGTGCAGAGGTTCTGACTTCCAAGCTCAATTTGACCTTCGAGATGACAAAATTAACCAAAGCTTATTTGTAAAAAAAATTAAAGATCTTTTTCTTATCTTTCCAGGGACTACTCACACGTTCCATTTGGAGTTCTTTAGTGTCTTCTAGGCTTGCACAAGGCAGATAGGTCAAGTAAGCACAAAATCTAAAATTTAACTACAATTCTCAATTAAGCTCAATCATTTGCCTTAGACCAAAACCGAGTTAAGGTGAGAAAATAAGGGTCAAAGAGATTTCAATTGACCTAAGAAGAATAGAAAAATATTAAACTACAAATACTCAATCAAATTCCCCCACACTTTATCATTTGAACTCATGGGAAAAACTAAAAGAAAGATTAAGAAAAAGAAATCAAACTTAGAAAATAACCACACTAAAAGAAGGTATGAACAAGGTGTCGTAACCTACCCTCACGACGGGATGGTGAAGGCCAACGTAGATAGACCAAAGTGTTCATCTCCTAGGGAGAAAACGCGTGGAGTCGCCACCAACATTTATTCGAGGAAAACGTTAGAAAAACCAAAAAGAAGGTCTGCGAATTTTGAAAATAAGGGTTCGAGAGTTGTTTACGCATGGAGAAGGTATTAGAACCCCACACGCCCATCACAAGGGATGACGGCCTTTGATCGAGTATGTGCAACATGACTTCAAAATTATTTATTTTCCCTTTTTATGTTTCTTTATTTTTTGGGGTCGACAAGGGTGTTGCCCTTGCTCCTATGTATCCTTAGGTGCGACGAGGAATTCAGATCTACGTAGTTCTTTAAGTCTGAATGTTTATGTGTTAAATTGATTTTATGTTTTTGAAAGATTTATTTTAATTGCAAACAAAAAGTCGTTTAAGGCGTTGGACCTTGAAACGATGTTTTAAATTTTGAAAAGTGGAGAGAATCGTTAAGGTGTTGGACCTTGAAACGAACTCAAGTGATGTTTGATAAAAAAAGAAGTTAGTTATGAGTTGGTTTTATCTTGGTTTTGTTTATTAACTTTCATTCTCTTTAAAGACAACTTTACAATACTAATGATCAGTTAAGATTGAACTTTACAAAAAAAAACGAGATCGCCGATGATAGACGGAGGAAATGAATATGCACAAAACAACAATGGGGACCCCTAAGGGTGCATAGATCACATTCAAATCTTAAAAATAAAAACTAACCGACGGTCGCTCGAAGAACACAGAACAAGAAAATGACGTAGGGAATGATCGCGATCGCGATTCGGCAGCGCCTTGGCTTCGTTTCCTCTTTTTTCTTCTTCTTCTTTCTCTCTTCTCTCAATTCCCTCACCTTTTGAAACTTGGAACCCCTCCTCAGCCTCCCTAGCACGCCTATTTATAGGAAAATGGGCACTTGGGGCAATGGCAGCTCGCCCAGGCGAGCTGGTTCCTTCAGGCTGAAGTCTTCTGAGGGCCCAGGCGAGCCAAAAGACCCTTTTGCCCCTCCTTTTTGGTATCTTTCATGTTCTTGATCAAAACGTTGAACAATCTCTCATTTTGTGTAGTAACTGGCGTCGAACAATGCAGTTCGGCTAGCGAGAATCAAAACATTAGTGAACGATAGTCCCCGGACGAAATTAGGGTATAACAGTTGCCCCTCTTTACTTATCTTTTATTGGAAATAAAAGGGAAGTAAAGATAAGGACATTAATTTCGTTCGAGCGACCTTGCTATTCAACCGGGCAACTGGCGAAAACCAAGGAAGAAAAACTAGTAATCAAAAGGACATTGAAGTCCTATAAAACATAAAATGGAGGACATTGAAGTCCTACAAAGCAGAAGACATTTGATGTTTTTTTAAAGAATAGAAATAGAGGACATTGAGTCCTAAGAAGCACAAAGACAAGGACATTGAGTCCTATGAATGACAAAAGACGTTGAAGCCTTATAAAGGGTAAAAGATAAAAGACATTGAAGTCTTGTAAATGTAAATGAAGACATTGTAGTCTTTTGAAAGCGTAAATGACTAAAGACATTGAAGTCTTTGAAATGTAAATGAAGACGTTGTAGTCTTTTGAAAGCGTAAATGACTGAAGACATTGAAGTCTTTGAAATGTAAATGAAGACATTGAAATCTTTTGAAAGCGTAAATGACTGAAGACATTGAAGTCTTTGAAATGTAAATGAACACATTGTAGTCTTTTGAAAGCGTAAATGACTGAAGACATTGAAGTCTTTGAAATGTAAATGAAGACATTGTAGTCTTTTGAAAGTGTAAATGACTGAAGACATTGAAATCTTTGAAATGTAAATGAAGACTGTCGCAACATGCCCTTTTGGCGGGCGAGCGAGGCGAGGCTCACGGGTGCGCTTTCCAAAGGAGGAAAGATGCGCGGAGTCGCCACCAACGTTTATTTGTGGAGAACATCGGAAAAACCGAAGGAAACCGGTCAAAACGAAAATTCTAAGTTCGGGAGTTGTATTTACGTTTGAGGAAGGTATTAGCACCTCTCACGTTTGTCTCAAAGGACAACAGCCTCATTTTTTAGAATTGTGGAAATTGTGTTATCTTACCTTTTATTTCTTTTTATTTTTTTGAGGTCGACAAAAGCGGGGCTTTTGCTCCTACGTACCCTCCATCGAAGAGGAAATCAGACCTACGTAGTTCTTTCTTAAGGGTGAATCAAGCGATTCTTTTTACTTGAAAGCTGATCATTTTTAAGGTGTTGGACCTTAAAAATGATCCATTTACTTGATAAGGAAAACTAAAATGATAAACTTTCAAACCCCATTATGTGACCCTTTTTTTTTGTGGACGAGCTTGACTAGGCGAGTTGATTTTAGCCTTAGTTTCACTTTAGTTATAAGTCAATTCAATTAAGAATGAGAAATCTCAAAGAGAAAACGTCCGATTGATTCTTTCGCTTTATTTTACTAAAAGGTATTTTGATTATTATATTATTATTTTGCCTCTTTTTTTATTTCCAACGTGGTTACGGCACGACCGAACGGTCGGAATTCATTTTGACTGAAATTAACGGATATTACAAATCAAATGATCGGTGGAAATTTATTTTATTTTTTGATTAGGCGAGAAATGACTTAAATAAATGACTGAAGCATGTCAAAAGGGGGTACAGAAAGTAAATGAAAATGAGAATAAAAATACATGAAACAAAATGGGAACCACCACGGGTACATAGAATGAATTGAAAAGCTCGGTTTGAGGTACTTACCAGTTGAAGACTGAAGAAAACGAAGAACGAACGATGAATGTCGAAGAACGGTTGAAAATCTTCGCGTAATTACTCATGGAAACATTACGGAAGCGCCTCGGCTTGGATTTTCTTCACGAAAACAATTTTCCTCAGCAATTTCGAGAGAATAAGAAGTGCCAAGAAGGCTGAACCCCTTTCCTCTTCACTCCTTTCCCTATTCATAGCAAAATAGGCGAGGAGCTTGCCACCCAGCTCGCCCAGGCGAGCAAGGTTGCTTCCTCCAGAAGCAACCGCCTTCTGGAGGAAGAAACTAGAAGGCCCAAGTGGGCCTGATTGCTATTTGTACCCCCCTTTTTACTAAATACACCCCTTTTACTTTTTTTGGTAATTCTTTTTCCGTAACGTTACGAAACTTTACGAATTTCATAACGACACCTATTTTCTTTCCGTAAGGTTACGAATCCTCACGGATCACTTATTTACTCTTTTTTAGCTTTTGAAGAAGTTACGGAAACTCACGGATTGCGCAAAAACACCTCCTTTTGGTTTCCGCCACATTACGGAATTTCACGGATCGCGTAAGCCTGCTTCCTTTTGATTTCCGGCATGTCTCGGGACTTCACATATTGTGAAACAAAGGATGCCAAGTATCCCAAAGCGGCCGATCAAAGGTTGCATATCATCAAGTAATAATCCCCGGACGAAATTAGGGTGTGACAAAGACATTGTAGACTTATTGATGTGTCATCATTTTCTCATATTTCTTAACCCTTTTTGTCACCATTTTAATTACTGATTAGCCTTAATTATCAAATTAATTATGCAGTTTTATCATTCGGGCCTACTGGATTAATTTTGTGTTTTTAATTTAATTTCAAGATAATTATAAGCAATTGGACTTGAATCCGAAATTGGGCTTGGACTTGAAGAGAGCAGACAAATTTATTCTACCAAATCTTATCTTATCTAGATTTTATCTCATCTAGGTATTATTTCATCTAGATTTTATCTTATCATATCTAGATTTTATCTCATCTAAATATTATTTTATCTAGATCTTATCTTATCTTATCTAGATATTATTTCATCTAGATTTTGTCTTATCTTATCTTATCTTTTATTTTATTTATGGGATTGGACTTAAAACAGATTTGTAAGCTTTGGGGCTGAGAACTATATAACAGCATCAAGGTTCTAGTTTGAGGCTCTATCTCTCTTTTGCTTTTAGTTTTTTTTCATTTTGGAGAATAACTCTAGTTTTCTTCGTTTTCTACTACAATTTCGTTTTCTATTGATTAATGGAAGGCTAAGTCTCCAACGTTGTTTTCTCTTGAGGATCAAGCACAACTCTCTTTGAGGTTTTATTATTACTATTGAATTCTGATCAATTTTTCCTCTTCACCAATTACTCTGTATTTATTGCTATTAATCCATGCATGCTTAGTGCTTGATTAATTGTCTCTGCGCTTAATTTACGTTCATGCTTAATGATCAGTTTCGTTCATGATTAATTGGTGTATGTGTTGCTTAATCACATAATGAATGCCTTATGTTAAATTTTGCTTAGTAATTTAATTTAGGGTTGGATTAAGTGGTTGAACTGATAAAGGATAAATCCTCGTAACCTAGGATAAGAGACTTGCTTAATCACATAATGAATGTCTTATGTTAAATTTTGCTTAGTAATTTAATTTAGGGTTGGATTAAGTGGTTGAACTGATAAAGGATAACTCCTCGTAACCTAGGATAAGAGACTTGCTTGTGAATCAAGGGGAAACAACGTGTTTTAATTCTGATATTTTCTAATTCAAATTTACTTGCTGTTTAATTTACAAAAATAAACAACCCCCCCAATTCGTTACTGTTTTATTACTATCTATTATGAACGTTTGGTTGACCATTACTCATTGGGAAACGACCTAGGATCACTTCCTAGATACTTCATTTTTAATGTTTATTTGATTCGGGTATGGCCTCGATCAAATTTGGCGCTGTTGCTGGGGAACAGTGGGCCAAAGGTTCATAATAGTGTTTAGTTATCTTATTTTGTGTAGCGTTCTGTTTTGCATTTCAGTTGCATTCCCTGTTTAGTGACTGTTTTAGCGACGATTCAACGACTGATTCAGCCTTTTGTTTTGTTGTGAACAGTGCTAAACAATGATTAGCGACAGATTTTGAAATTTAATTAATGATTTTTCTTTTGATAGTTAGAGTTGTTATTTTTGGCTGAATTTTTGTGTGGTAGCTTCTTTTGATCCATATTTTGTGTGAAAAATACCAGGAGCACTTGGTGTGACATTATTTGAGAGAGACAAAAATTTTTGGAACTTGTTTTTAGCAAAACTTAAAACGGTCATAAATTTTGCTCCGGGTATCAAAATAACTATTATTATATATGCATTTGGGGTAGAAAAAAAATTTCTCATACTGTGGCAACCTGCTGAAGCCGGTTGGGGACTCCCAAACTCCAAAAATCAACCGTTTACTAAGTTTTTTTTTAAGTATTATTGTCTTATTTTTCTAAACTTTGCTTAGATAGTTTTCATAGTTAGACTTTGAATTTTTGTGCTATCTTTTCATGATTTTAGGGTGTTCCTCACAAAATTTCAGCTCATTTTGATATTGTTTGGTATAGATGTAGTTTTACCCCCTTGCTAGGTGCTTGTTGAGAAACACATTATTTGTTGCATATAGTGCATGACTAGGGGCAATCCAGGTGATTTACAACCCTTTGATCCTAAAATAGATAGAACCTTTCATAGATTAGTTAGGCATAGTGTGCATCTTGGTCATTCTTTGCATTTTGAGCATTTTGAGCATTCTGTTGATGGTGATTCTGAATATTCTGATTTTGAACATTCCACTACTAATTTTTATACTAAGAACACGGCTCAACTTCCACCTCATGAAAGGACTCATAGGGAGATGGCTGCACCTGATTTCACTTACGAAAGCTTGTGCATTCAATATCTTGATGAGGGTGTTCCATATGCTCTCAAGACTGGACTAATACATTTGCTGCCCAAGTTTCATGGTCTTGTAGGTGAAGATCCTCATAAGCATCTTAAGGAGTTCCATATTGTTTGTTCCACCATGAAGCCCCCTGATGTCCAAGAAGATCATATCTTTCTAAAGGCTTTTCCTTATTCTCTGGAGGGAGTGGCAAAAGATTGGCTATACTACCTTGCTCCCAGGTCCATTTTCAGTTGGGATGACCTTAAGAGGGTGTTCTTGGAGAAATTCTTCCCTGCATCTAGGACCACTACCATTAGAAAAGACATTTCAGGCATCAGGCAACTTAGTGGAGAAAGCTTGTATGAGTACTGGGAAAGATTCAAGAAATTGTGTGCAAGTTGTCCTCACCACCAGATTTCTGAGCAACTCCTTCTTCAATATTTCTATGAGGGACTTAGTGATGCAATCCTATCCCGCAAGGGCATTGGGTAGAAGACTCCAAGTAGATTGGGCTAGAGATCCAAGGGAAGGCCCTAGGGTTCTCATGAGCCTTAGGGTAGATTTCGAGCCCATGGGCTAAGTATGAGCACGCTTATCTTTGTAAATATTAGAATAGGTTTTTCCTTCGTTTGGGCCTTGTATTTTGGCCATTCTAGTAGTATAGGGTTTTAGCCTTGTATTTCGGGGCATTTTGAGTAGTCTTTGTAGTAAGGATTTTTTTTTTTGTATTTTCATGTTTTTTGTCATGGGGGTGAGCTTAGCTATTATAGGGGGTGTGTAGCTAAGTTCTAGCTTCTCATCTCAAGGAGGTGAGCTTAGCTATTAGAGAGGTATGTGTAGCTAAGCTCTAGCTTCTTTAGGAATCTTCTTAAGGAAGCTTCTCAAGGAGGTGAGCTTAGTTATGAGAGGGGTGTGTGTAGCTAAGCTCTAGCTTCTCAAGGAAGTTTTCTCAAAGAAGCTTCTCAAGGAAGTTTTCTCAAGAAAGCTTCTCAAGGAAGTTTTCTCAAGAAAGCTTCTCAAGGAAGCTACCTAGTCTATAAATAGAAGCATGTGTAACACTTGTTGTAACTTTGATGAATGAAAGTCTTATGAGATACACTTCAAAGTTCCACTTCTTTCCCTCTTTCATTCCTTCAATTTCGTGCTCCCCCCTTCTCTCTTTCTTTTCCTCCATTAAAGCATCCTCTTCAAGCTTCTTATCCAAGGCAATTCTTGGTGGTGAAGCTCCTTCTTCCTTGGCTTATTCCCTAGTGGATGGTGCCTCCCCTCTCCTCTTCTCCTTTGCCTTCCGCTGCATCTCCATGGTGAAAAATCACCATTGAAGGACCTCATTGAAGCTCAAAGATCCAGCCTCCATAGAAGCTCCACAAGCAAGCTTCCATCAAGTGGTAATCAGAGCACAAGAGCTTCAAGTAGGTGCTCTTTAAACCTCCATTAATTTTTTTGCTTTACCTTCTCTTCCATTGTTTTTTTCTTCATTTTTCTCCATGTATCTCCTCACATGTCTTGTTCTAAATGTTGTTAACATGATTCTTTAGAATTTGCACCGATTAAACTTGCTATAGAAGTTAGATTTGATTTTCTATGGTTCAAATTTCTTGTTCTTGTTCTTGAACCATGAATTGTGTTGAGTTTAGGTTCCTTTGAGTTTTGTCTTGTTATTTTTTGTGGCTGAAACCTAAACCATAAAATTCTTAAAAAAATATTAAAGTAGAAGAAAACCTCAAAAATCTAGAGTGACTTGTTCACCTATTGTAGTTTTGTCATAGAAGTCATGTCTAGTCATGAAACTTGTCACATAAGATTTCTTATGTTGTGCTGAATTTTATTTTCTTGTTTCTTTGTCTAACTCATTTGTTCATGAGTGTCTGAAATTCTTTTAGCCTATTATTTGATTTGAGTCAAATCTTTCATGTTAATTAGTCCTTAACATGTTCATGCAAAATTCTTAGAGAGTCTTTGATTGTGAACCTTTTTCTTGAACTTTTAGGTTTCCTTATGATTGTGTCTATTGTGAATTTGAGTTTTGGTGATTGAATTGCTGGATGAAATGTTGATCCTAAGTGAATATTGAACTCCTAAAACTGTGGTAAACAATCCTAGTGAGTTCAACATACATAGGAAGGTTGAAAGTAAGCCCAAGGCAATCAATATACCATGCTTAAAGAAACAAATCGCTGGTGCTGGCAGCTTGGACATACAAACTTGTAAAAATTACTGAGAATTGGTTACTTCGAATTTTGAGCTGAAATTTTTACTGAATTTTCTAGACATCTGGAAAAAAGTTATAAAAAAAGAAACAAGTGATTTGGATAAAAGGAAAAAATACGAAAAATCGCACAAGTTGGCAGGAAAATCAGTATCCAGAAAAAAAAGGTGAAAGGGAAGGGTGCTTGTTGTTTTGGCTCAAAATTTATTCTATAATTGGAAATTTCAATTGAAAATTAGTGTGAAGACAAGTGCCAAAGCTAGAGGTTTGTTGAGTCTTTTTTTTTCAGTTTTTTTACTCTACTCTAGAGGCATTCTAAGTTTCTCTTTGAGTCCTAGCTTGCTTCTATGTCCTTTTCATTGCTTTAATTGTTGAATAATCCTTGAAAAATTGTCTTGTTAAAACTCCATTGGTTTAGCTTTCATTTCATTTTTTTTTTATCTTTGGTTATTGCTTGTCTCTTTGTTTCCTTGTTTGTGGGTTGCCATATAGGGAATTGGAAGGAGGATTGGTGTCATCCCTTGAAGAATTTGAGTCAAGAAGCAAGGGGCCAACCACCTTAAGAGCTATTGGACTAAGAAGCACTCCAAATTGAGTGAATCACCAAAGAGAGAACAACCACCAAAATTGAGGACCATTTTGTAATTTGCAATTTACTTACCTTCATTGCTTTCAAGTTTTGTAACAAAAAGGCCTTTCATTGGAAGTGTGTTGGGAGCCTCCAATAGGTTACCAAACTTCCATTTGTGTGTAATAATTTTAGGCAATTTTTCCTTAGGACAGTGAGTGTTTTGTTGGGAACCTTGAATGTGGTCATCCAAACACTCTTAGGATTCGCCTAGTTTTACATTTCTTACTTACTTTCATAGCTTATTTCCTTTACCTTCCATTGTCAAACCGCCTAGATAGCTTTCCTTTTACCAATTAGTTTTTTTACCTTATCTTTCACACCTCTTTTAGTGTTTATTTGACTAGTTTCAACCATAGTTTCTTTTACCTTTTGTTTTCAAACCTCCAACAAGAAAGAACCACAACTTAGGAACCAACATGAGTCATCATTCATCTAGTGTTAATGGCAAGGGTACTAGTCATAAAGACACTTTATCTAGAATCTTAGATGAGTTGAGTTCCCTCAAGTTATGGAAAGAAAAACAAGAGAGAAAAGAAAAAGGAAAAAAAAGAGTGGAAGAAATAAGTCAAGATGAAAGAAAGAAAATAAGAGAGGAAGAAAGAAGAAAAATAATGAAAGAAATGAAAAGAGAAAAACATGCCTCCTATAGTAGTCATAACTCTTGCAAAAGCCTAAGTGAAGAACTTCGTGACTATTACGAAAGAAGGCATAGGTCACATCTTAGACCTCACTCCCATAGAAGAGAAAAGGAAAGAAAGCCTCAAGAGACTAACATTAAATTCTCATACTTCAATGGGAAGGACAATGTAGAGCTTAACTTAGATTGGGAAATAAGGGTAGAGCAACAACTTAAAAAGAAGTCTACTTCAAAATCTTATGGCTCTCACTCTTATCCAAAGAAAGACCAAGGTCAAGGCATCTTAGGGGTGACACCTTCTAAGCCCAAAGATGATAAGGGGAAGACAATAGAAAAGCAAGCCCCTAAGGCTAGTATGCAAGAGAAAACTAGTTCTATAAAGTGCTTTAAATGTCTTGGAAGAGGACACATTACTTCTCAATGCCCCATCACAAAAACCATGATTATGAGGGGCCAAGACATTTATAGTAGCCAAGATGAGGCTACTACTTCACCTTCCTCTAGTGAAAGTGAAAAAGCAAAAGGGGAAGAATCTAGTGAAGAAATCTACCCCCAAGAAGAAGGACAACCATTAGTGGTTAAAGAGAAGTGTAAGGAGGTAAGTGTCTCCTCCAAGAGTTTAGCTAAGAAGGAAACTCATTTTACAATAAAGACAAACATTAAAGAAACTTTCCCTCTTAGACAACCTCCACATTTTCTCTTTTGTAAAAAGGCACTTGCTAGCATTTCCATACCTCTTGGGCTTGAGTTTATTCCTCAAGTAAAGAAGTTGTTGGATGAGGGTTTTGTTCGCAAGAGCTTAAATCCTTGTGCTTTGTTGGTGCCCAAAATAGGTATTATTAGACACCAAGTCCCTAAAATAGGTGGTATGATGAATGTTTTGAGTGGTGCAACCCTCTTTTGTAAAATCACTCGTACACCTAACATCTTCATGGTGTGTGTACATAGGGACCCATTAGGTAGGTTTGTTCTTATTTTTAGTTTCAATACAAACTTAGGTACTCATATGGGACACCTTAGGTTTGTCATACTTTTTGGTAGGAATAATCAATATGAAAATACAGAAAAAGGTATGTTTTATTGCGTTACTTTTCTTAATTTTTCAAATAGTGATCAAGGGGTTCCCATGAACCCTAAGAGAATAAAGGTCATTCCTGAGTGGCCCACTCCACCAAGCATAAGAAAAATTTGGGGCTTCCATGACTTAACAAACTTTTACAAAAGGTTTGTCCCATATTTTTCTATACTTGTAGCACCACTCATTGAGTTGGAGAGAAACCATGTTCCTTCATTGGAAGATGCCCAGGAAATGGGTTTTCAGACCTTACCTTACTTCAACATACCAAACACCACTAATACATATGTTTTTGTTCTTTTTACAGGTGTTGAGGGAAGGAGCCCAGAGTATGAAGAACCTCGGGATTTGAGGTCGAATCCTTTCCAAGGTGGAGGGAATGATGCAATCCTATCCCGCAAGGGCATTGGGTAGAAGACTCCAAGTAGATTGGGCTAGAGATCCAAGGGAAGGCCCTAGGGTTCTCATGAGCCTTAGGGTAGATTTCGAGCCCATGGGCTAAGTATGAGCACGCTTATCTTTGTAAATATTAGAATAAGTTTTTCCTTCGTTTGGGCCTTGTATTTTGGCCATTCTAGTAGTATCGGGTTTTAGCCTTGTATTTCGGGGCATTTTGAGTAGTCTTTGTAGTAAGGACTTTTTTTTTTGTATTTTCATGTTTTTTGTCATGGGGGTGAGCTTAGCTATTATAGGGAGTGTGTAGCTAAGTTCTAGCTTCTCATCTCAAGGAGGTGAGCTTAGCTATTAGAGAGGTATGTGTAGCTAAGCTCTAGCTTCTTTAGGAATCTTCTTAAGGAAGCTTCTCAAGGAGGTGAGCTTAGTTATGAGAGGGGTGTGTGTAGCTAAGCTCTAGCTTCTCAAGGAAGTTTTCTCAAAGAAGCTTCTCAAGGAAGTTTTCTCAAGAAAGCTTCTCAAGGAAGCTACCTAGTCTATAAATAGAAGCATGTGTAACACTTGTTATAACTTTGATGAATGAAAGTCTTATGAGATACACTTCAAAGTTCCACTTCTTTCCCTCATTTATTCCTTCAATTTCGTGCTCCCCCCTTCTCTCTTTCTTTTCCTCCATTAAAGCATCCTCTTCAAGCTTCTTATCCATGGCAATTCTTGGTGGTGAAACTCCTTCTTCCTTGGCTTATTCCCTAGTGGATGGTGCCTCCCCTCTCCTCTTCTCCTTTGCCTTCCGCTGCATCTCCATGGTGAAAAATCACCATTGAAGGACCTCATTGAAGCTCAAAGATCCAGCCTCCATAGAAGCTCCACAAGTAAGCTTCCATCACTTAGCAACATGGAGCGGAGTATGATTGATGCTGCCAGTGGTGGAGCTCTTGGTGATATGACCCTTGCAGAAGCTAGGAATTTGATTGAGAAGATGGCTTCCAACTCCCAACAATTAAGTGCAAGAAATAATGCTATTGTTCTTAGAGGAGTCCATGAGGTGGCCATGGATTCATCTTCATCTATTGAAAATAAAAAGCTTGAAGGAAAACTTGATGCCTTGGTCAACCTAGTAACCTAGCTTGCCATGAATTAGAAATCTACACCTATTGCAAGAGTTTGTGGTCTATGTTCTTCTGCAGATCACCATACAGATCTCTGTCCTTCTTTGCAGCAATTTGGAGTCAATGAGCAACCTGAAGCTTATGCTGCAAACATTTATAATAGACCTCCTCAGCAGCAAAACCAACAATAGCAGAATAATTATGACCTTTCAAGCAACAGATACAATCCAGGTTGGAGGAATCATCCAAATCTAAGATGGACAAGTCCTCCACAACAACAACAGCCTGTCCCTCCTTACCAGAATGTTGCTGGTCCAAGCAAGCCACATGTTCCTCCTCCAATACAGCAACAGCAGCAACAATCACAACAAAGACAACCAACAATTGAGGCTCCTCCTCAACCTTCCTTAGAAGAGTTAGTGAGGGAAATGACCATCCAGAATATGCAATTTCAGAAAGAGACAAGAGCCTCTATTCAGAGTTTGACAAATCAGATGGGGCAGATGGCTACTCAGTTGAACCAAGCTCAGTCCCAAAATTCTGACAAATTGCCTTCGCAAATTCAAGTGCCTCCACCAGTAGCAGCACCTGCACCTGAACCTGTCAAGCTTTCATTCTACACCTAAAAAAGAGGATGAGATAGTTGCACAAAAGAGAAAGCTTCCTAACAAAAATTTTCATGCAGGTGGACCTTCTTCTAGTAATTCTGACCTACAACAACCTCCTATCCCCCTTCCATTCCCACCTAGAGCAATTCCAAACAAAAAGATGGAAGAAGCGGAAAAGGAGATCTTGGAGACCTTTAGAAAAGTAGAGGTGAACATACCTCTGCTAGATGCCATCAAGCAGATTCCAATATATGCCAAGTTTCTAAAGGAGCTGTGCACCCACAAAAGGAAGTTCAAGGGCAACGAACGGATTAGCATGGGCAGAAATGTGTCAGCATTGATAGGTAAATCCGTTCCTCACATCCTTGAGAAATGTAAGGACCCAGGTACTTTCTGTATACCTTGCATTATTGGGAATAGTAAATTTAAGAATGCCATGCTAGATCTAGGAGCATCAGTTAGTGTCATGCCTCGGTCCATTTTCAATTCTTTATCTCTTGGACCTTTGCAATCTACAGATGTGGTGATTCATTTGGCAAATAGAAGTGTTGCTTACCCCGCATGTTTCATAGAGGATGTGCTGATTCGAGTTGGTGAACTTATTTTTCCTATTGATTTTTATGTTCTTTGTCATACCCTAATTTCGTCCGGGGATTATTATTTGATGATATACAACCTTTGATTGGCCGCTTCGAGATACTTGGCGCCCTTTGTTGCACAATATGTGAAGTCCCGAGACGTGCCGAGAATCAAAAGGAAGCAGGCTTACGCGATTCGTGAAAATTCCGTAATGTGATGGAAATCGAAAAGAGGTGTTTTGCGCAATCCGTGAGTTTCCGTAACTTCTTCGAAAGCTAAAAAAGAGTAAATACATAATCCGTAAGGATTCGTAACCTTGCGGAAGGGAAATAAGTATCGTTACGAAATTCATAAAGTTTCGTAACGTTACGAAAAAAGAATTACCAAAAAAAATAGAAGGGGGGTGCATTTAGTAAAAAGGGGGGTACAAATAGCAAATCTGGCCCACTTGGGCCTTCCAGATCCTTCCTCCAGAAGGCTGTTGCTTTTGGAGGAAGCAACCTTGCTGGGCGAGCTGGGTGGCAAGCTCCTCTCCTATTTTGCTATAAATAGGGGGAGGAGTGAAGAAGAAAAGGGTTCAGCCTTCTTGGCACTTCTCTCTCTCTCAAAATTGCTGAGGAAAATTATTTCCGTGAAGAAAATCCAAGCCGAGGCGCTTCCGTAACGTTTCCGTGAGTAATTACGCGAAGATTCTCGACCGTTCTTCAAGATTCATCGTTTGTTCTTCGTTTTCTTCAGTCTTCAACGGGTAAGTACCTCAAACCGAGCTTTTCAATTCATTCTATGTACCCGTGGTGGTCCACATTTTGTTTCATGTATTTTTATTCTCGTTTTCATTTGCTTTTTATACCCCCTTTTGACGTGCTTAAGCCATTTATTTAAGTCATTTCTCGCTTAATCTAAAAATAAAATAAATTTTCACCGATCGTTTGAATTGTATCATCCGTTAATTTCGGTTAAAATGAATTCCGACCGTTCGGTCGTGCCGTAACCACGTTGGAAATCAAAAAAGAGGTAAAATAATAATATAATAATCAAAAAATGTCTTTTAGTAAAATAAAGCAAAAAAATTAATCGGACGCTTTCTCTTTGGGATTTCTCATTCTTAATTGAATTGACTAATAACTAAAGTGAAACTAAGGCTAAAATCAATTCGCCTAGTCAAGCTCGTCCACAAAAATAGGGTTTTGAAAGTTTATCATTTCAATTTCTTACCAAGTAAAATGGATCATTTTTAAGGTCCAACGCCTTAAAATGATCACCCTTCAAGTAAAAAGAATCACTTGATTCACGCATAAGAAAGAACTACGTAGGTCTGATTTCCTCTTCGATGGAGGGTACGTAGGAGCAAGAGCCCCGCTTTTGTCGACCTCAAAAAATAAAAAGAAATAAAGTTAAGGTAACACAATTTCCACAATTCTAAAAAATAGGCTGTTGTCCTTTGAGACAAACGTGAGAGGTGCTAATACCTTCCTCAAGCGTAAATACAACTCCCGAGCTTAGAATTTTCATTTTGACCAGTTTCCTTCGGTTTTTCCGACGTTTTCCACAAATAAACGTTGGTGGCGACTCCCGCATATTTCCTCCTTTGGAAAGCGCACCCGTGAGCCTATTTTAAGGAATTGTGAATTTGTGAAGGGCACGTTGCGACAGTTGGCGACTCCACTGGGGACCTTTTTGTGAGTTAGGCCTATTTTAAGGAATTGTGAATTTGTGAAACTTCGTGTGTGCATTTGTTGAACTGTGTAAAATGTAAATAATTGTTGTCTATTTCACATTCTTTACACTACATTCTAAGCACCCACGGGTTTGAGTAAGAAAGGGGCCCTATACCGGGGTTCATGGGAATTTAAGGAGTGGAGGTGAATCTATCATCATGCTAGGTCTCCGACTTGCTTGATAATAGTGAAACCTCGTCTAGAGCTTTCTCTCTTTATAATGTGTTGTCGCTGGTATTCCATACCGCCACAATATTATTATCTTGAGTGATGATACCTCTAGAAAACAGCCGTGTGAGTTATAAATTGTTGGGAAGTAGTTATTAGAGATCCCTAGATATTGTCCTATAGGTTCCCAAATAGGGGCAAAGAGCAAACACGCTCCTGTGCCATTCGTTCTCATGCATTTTTGGTTTATAGTTTTTGCTAGTGATGTTTGGTTTCTTTAGAGTAATACGTAACCTTTTTAATGCTACGTTGAGGCGCCATCATGCCCAAAACGTAGCATTAAAATTGGGTCTCTTCGGTCTCGTATGTATGAATTACCCCTTTTTCTTGTTTTCTTTCCGTTTCATGCATACGCATCGCATCATTCATGTCGGAGTCTTGATCCACCCCTTTTTTAGGTAAATGATGGGGACAAATCAAAACGACAAAAGGTTTTATCAAGTCAAGGTTAAAAGTCTAGATGTCACTAGCCTCAAGGAATTGGAACGATTGATGGGACCTCTCTAAAGGCAAGCCTTCTGCAAAGTGTACGGGAAGATTCTAGATTTGGCCGCAGCGGAGGTATTTACGGAAGCTGTCGTATCCCTCGCCCAATACTATGACCAGCCGTTGAGGTGTTTTACGTTTGGGGACTTCCAAATGGTACCAACTATTGAAGAGTTTGAGGAGATATTAGGATGCCCTCTTGGGGGGAGAAAACCGTATCTTTTCTTCGGCTTTCTTCCTTCCTTGAGCAAGATTGCAGCTGTGATTGGAGATTCAGCAAAAGAGTTGGATCGCATGAAACAAACTCGCAATGGAATAGTGGGCCTGCCACGGAAATACTTGGAAGGCAAGGCAAGGGATATGGCAAGCCAAGAGAAGTGGAGCCCGTTTGCGGATATTTAAGCTTTGCTGATTTTTGGGGTTGTCCTCTTTCCGAACGTTGACGGTTTGGTAGACTTAGCCGCCATTGATGCTTTCCTCGCATATCACCATAGCAAGGAAAGTCCAGTGGTGGCTATCTTGGCAGATTTGTTTGACACCTTTGACCGGAGGTGTGAGAAAAATGGTGCACGGATTGTCTGTTGTTTACCCGCTCTCTGTATGTGGTTGATTTCACACCTATTCCGACAAGACACGAGACACCCGTGTCCGCTTCAAAGCTATCGCTCATGCGCCGAAAAAGGAGGAGTCGATTGGGACCAACATTTGGCTGGGATAGGGGGCAGCGCGATCAGTTGGTTTCCTCGTTGGAAGGAAGGCAAGGAAGGAGTTCTTTTCTTGGGTGGGGACTACCCTAATGTTCCGCTGATAGGGACTAGGGGTTGTATTAATTATAATCCCGCACTCGCCATAAGACAGCTAGGGTATCCCATGAGGGGAGCGCCAACCGAAGAAAGTCTCTCGCCTTTCCTTGTGAGGAATCTAGGCGCGCAAAATCTCAAGGTTATACAAAGAATCCACAAGGCGTGGAGGAGTCCGTTGAAGAAAAACAAGGAGCTTAGGGGCATCCGAAATGGCGTCACCGGAGGTTATCATGGATGGCTAAGAATTCATGCGCAAGGGTTAGATTGGCTCTCCAAATTGAAAGTTATCGATGAGGAGAACTTCGAAGCTCCGGAGGAAGATGAAGAAGTCCGAGCTCTAAAATTAGAGCTAGGGAAGGCAAGACTCGCCAAGGAGAAGTTCAAGTCAGCTGCTACACACATCCGGAAGGGGTGCACCGAGTTACAAGAGGAAAACGCGGCCACTGCAAGAGCCCTTGAACAAGAAACCAAAAGGGCCCGCAAGGAGGAATATGGCCGAGAGAAATTCCGAGGAGCATTGTGGGGTAGCAATAATGAACTCAAGCTCCGAAGAGAGGAGAGAGATCGGTCACGGGTGCATGGCTTGATCTTAAAGGAAGAGTTAGTTGCTTGCGCGAGGTCCAAAAGGAGTTTGGCTCAACACTTGGAAGCTACGGAGCGAAGCATGTTAGCTATCATAGGGCAATACAAGGAAGAGTTGAACCAGTCTGTGGCCCATGAACAAAAGCTAGTGGAAGATTTTGCACAAGTGTACGCCGAAAAAGAAGCAAGAGGGAGGGTGATTGATGCATTGCATCAAGAAGCGACTATGTGGATGGATAGGTTCGCTTTGACCTTGAATGGAAGTCAAGACCTCCCGCGTCTATTAGCCAAAGCAAAAGCCATGGCTGAAGTGTGTACTTCCCCCGAGGAGATTCATGGGCTAATCAATTACTGTCAACACATGATAGATTTGATGGCCCATATAATTAGGAATCGTTAGGTTCTCTTGTAACACCTTTTGTATAATCTTGGCTAGATGAAAGCTTTGTTCTTTTTATAAAATGAGAAGTTCTGAACTCATCATGTTATCTAAAAAACCTTGGGGTGGATCCAAGTGCTCCGATGATCCATTTGCATACTCATGTTTTGGTGGCATACTCACCGTTGTTTATTTCTTTGGGAATTTCATCATAACTAAGAAAACACCAAGGCACCCCTATAACACTCGATCCAGAAAAATGGATAATGAAGAGGGCGTGCAGGAACAGATGAAGGCCGATCTATCGGCCTTAAAAGATCAAATGGCTTCCATCTCGGAGGTCATGTTAAAACTCCAGAAAACCATAGAGGATAAAGCCACGGCAACCGCCTCCAGTACAGTTAGGGAAGCGGAGCCGGTGCTGCAGCCCGCCTTGAATCTGGGCCTAGACAGAAATACGGCCGTGTTCGGTCGAAGGTATAGTCCGCAAGCTTATCCTTATGGCCTGCCTCTAGACTTCACCCCCCGTGCCACCCCGGAAGATTTAAGCCAAGCCCCTACTTTCAAGGGGCAACTCCCACCTTATGAAGACTATCCCGGGCAAGACGATGAGGAAGGAGATACCCATCTTGGCCCCCTGCTCCACCTCAAAGATCCGTCCCCCCATGAACTACCCCAACCAAACATAGTCCGCCATATCCCGACTTCACCCACACCCGTAAAAGAATCTGTTCCCTTCGTGGAAGATAAGGGAAAGATTGAGGCGCTTGAAGAGAGGTTGAGAGCAGTCGAGGGCCTCGGCAATTACCCATTCTCGGATTTAGCGGATTTATGTCTCGTGCCCAACATCGTCATCCCTCCCCAGTTCAAAGTACCGGACTTTGATAAGTACAAAGGGACGACATGTCCGAAGGGGCATCTTCGGATGTATTGCCGAAAGATGGGGGCGTATTCTGCGGACGAAAAATTGTTGGTCCATTTCTTTCAAGACAGCTTGGCCGGGGCAGCTGTAGCATGGTATACCAATCTGGAAGCTTCCCAGATCCGATCATGGAAGGACTTGGCAACTGCCTTCATTAGGCAGTACCAGTACAATATGGACATGGCTCCCGATCGGAACCAGCTTCAGGGTATGACTAAACGAGAGCATGAGTCCATTAAGGAATATGCCCAGAGATGGAGAGATCTCGCAGCCCAAGTCGTACCGCCCATGATGGAGAGGGAGATGATCACAATTATGGTAGATACGTTACCCACGTTCTACTATGAAAAGCTGATAGGCTACATGCCAGCTAACTTTGCGGATCTCGTCTTCGCCGGAGAAAGGATTGAATCCGGACTATGAAAAGGCAAGTTCGAATATGCTGCCAATATGACCCCCAACAACAACAGAAGAGCCCCAATAGTGGGCGCGAGGAAAAAGGAAGGAGACGCCCACGCGGTCACCACCGCCCCAACATGGATGAAAGCACCCCAAAATATCCAAAGCTCATACCAGCCCAATCCCCCAAATTTTTTAATCCGAGCCGGGAATTCCCTCCCGACTCAAGTAAAAGGACCACCCGCAGCAGAAAGAGCGCCGACCCAACGCACAGCTCCAGCCGCACCCCGGCCAGTTAATAATACAGCCCCCGGCGCGACCTATAAATATGCACAGCACCCTCCCCCGAAAGACAACTTCCCTCCTATTCCCATGGCATACTCCGAGTTATGGCCTTCATTATTGGAGAATCATTTGGTGGTGGCCATACCCGGGAAGGTTCTCCAGCCACCCTACCCCAAGTGGTATGACCCGGGTGCCAAGTGTGTGTACCATAGTGGAATTCCCGGACACAATATTGACTCCTGCATCCCGTTCAAGTATAAGGTGCAGCACCTGATTAGTGCCGACTGGCTATCGTTTCAGGAGGAAGGCCGAAATGTTAAAACCAACCCGCTAGCTAGTCATGGAGGGGCTAGCGTGAACGCCGTCGAAGAGGATGGCCTATCGCGGGCAAAGAGATTAGGAGAGGTGGCTACTTCTAGACGCTTCATCTATCAATCACTGCAAGCGGCGTGCATGGTCTCCCGTGGTGGAGACGAAAGGGATGAATGTTTGTTTCACCTCGGGGAGTCGCATGACATAGAAACCTGTCCCAGGGTGGAAGAATTGCTTCAGCGGCTCATGGATTGCAGGCAGCTTGAAGTGTCCATAGAAGGGAGGGAAGAACCACAGATTTGCATGCAGTCGGAAGAGAAGAAGGTTCCTTTTACCCCCAAGGCCCTAGTGATATGTTTTACTAGGAAAGGGACCGGCTCCACACCCATATACCCCCGGACGGCGCCCAAACCAACGCCATTTGCATATCAAAGTAATAAGGCCGTTCCGTGGAAGTATACCCCTCCCGCGTCCAGCGAAAGAGTTGCAACCGAAGTTGACTCCCTATCAGCTAAGGTAACCAACATCACCGGCCTCAGTGGCGTAACCCGCAGTGGTCGGGTGTTTGCTTCCCCTCACCCGACGAAATTGCCCTCCAAAGGGAAAGCGCCCATGGTCCAAGAGCCCACATACATAGCCACCCCCTCGAAAGAAGTAGATCCTCCAGTGGGAAGAGGAGCCAAAAAGAAAGAAGGTCTTCAAGGAAAAACAGTGACCTTGGAAGAGGCCCAAGAGTTCCTCCGCCTCATCCAACAAAGCGAGTTTAAGGTAGTCGAGCAACTGAATAAAACTCCAGCAAGTATCTCTTTGCTTGAACTACTCATAAACTCCGAGCCTCATCGTGCGCTGTTGATGAAGGTCCTTAACGATGCCCATGTAGCACATGATATCTCAGTGGAGGGTTTCGAAGGCATCGTTAATCATATAACCACCAACAACTACATCGTGTTTGCGGAAGAAGAGATTCCCGTTGAGGGGAGAGGACACAACAAGGCTCTACATGTGTCGGTGAGATGTATGGACCACGTTGTCGCAAAGGTACTTATCGACAATGGATCGAGTTTAAATGTAATGTCGAAGACCACTTTGGAAAAGCTTCCTTTTAGTGCGTCACGTTTAAAACCGAGCTCGATGGTGGTGCGAGCCTTTGATGGTACTCGGCGGGAAGTAATGGGGGAAATCGACATTCCCATTCAGATAGGCCCCCACACTTGCAATGTGGTGTTTCAAGTAATGGATATAAATCCCGCCTATAGCTGCCTCTTGGGAAGACCGTGGATTCATGCCCTGGAAGTGGTCCCTTCAACGCTTCACCAGAAATTGAAGTTCACAGTGGGTGGACTTTTAGTGATAGTGTCGGGTGAAGAGGATATGTTAGTGAGCTGCCCCTCCTCCGCACCGTACGTAGAAGCGGCGGAAGAATCATTGGAAACGGCTTTCCAATCCTTTGAGGTGGTGAGCTGCGCCTCGGTGGAACCAAGTCCGTCGCTACCTTCTCTCTCCAACGCGGCCATAATGGTGGCGCGTGTTATGCTCAGTGATGCAAGCTCCATTGGAGCTTGTAGGCCTAGGATCTTCTTCATCAATGGATTCCTTTGCTTCTTGGAAGATGAATGGCAACAGAATGAAGAAAGGAAGAGAGAGAGGAGACGCCACTTCAAGGAGAAGATGAATCTAGAAGAAGCTCACCACCATAGGAGGCCATGGATAAGAGCTTGGAGGAAGAAGGAGATGAATGAAGGGAGAGGAAGGGAAGAGCACGAAATTTTGTGCTCTAAATGAGCTTTGAAATCTGAATTTTAATATTCAAATGATCAAAGTTGAAAAAAATGCACACACATGACCTCTATTTATAGCCTAAGTGTCACACAAAATTGGAGGGAAATTCAAATTTCACTTGAATTTGTGGAGCCAAACTTTGGAGCCAAAATTTCACCAATTATGATTAGTGAATTTTAGTTATGGTTCAGCCCACTAATCCAAGATCAATTCCAAGATTCTCCACTAAGTGTGCTTAGGTGTCATGAGGCATGAAAAGCATGAAGAACATGCACAAAGTGTGACTATATGATGTGGCAATGGGGTGTAGTAAGCAAATGCTCACCTCCCCCTCTAAAATTTAATTGGATTGGGCTTCTACCAATTAATTAAATTTATTTCCAACCACACACATCAAATATCCACTTAGTGCATGTGAAATTACAAAACTACCCCTAATACAAAAACTAGTCT